>NC_030852.1:34155298-34218562 GCF_000208745.1 Theobroma cacao
ATATATATATATATATATATATATATATATATATATATGATTCAATTAAAAGATCTTTAAAAGCTCTAATACAATGTTCTCAATTGTAAGATAAAATTATACATAACATATGCATTAAATTCAATGATTTAAAAAAAAATACATTGATAAATTAATTTTGTATTAACTAAGCTATAAATTAATAAATTATTAATTTATCGATTAAATATTATCCTAATTAATTAATAAATTTCTATTAAATTATAAAAATTTAACCGTATCTAGATCAAAAGATTTTGTAATAATGTGATTGAATAGTGATATTTTCCCCTACCCAACGTTACATTGATTTGCTTTAACTTTTAGCAAATGAATGTTGTGTCCGCACTCGGGAGGGCACAGGTGGAGAGATCACATGCTGCTTAATTCAAACAAAGCCATGTAGATCTTTGTGAATATAACAACTCCCATCAATTTGTAGTTTTTGGCTGTTTTACTCCATGTCCTTTTTTGACACTGACTTCGGACCCATCTTCTTTATGAACCATTTGGGGGTTATTAATTAATTAAGATTAATTAATATGATTAAGTTAAACCCTCAACTTTTCTGTAAAACTCTTTTAAACTACAACGGTGAGCTATTGAATAAAGTGATTACATTAATTAATTAGAATTATCAATTGAGTCAAAACCCATGTTGTGATCTAGGTTATTTTTCTTTAAACAGAACACAAATGTTATTATGTTTTAGATACGACATTGGATTACATTTTTTTTATATTAAAATGTTGTACAAAAGTTGTAGATCATACCTTTATTGATGGCTTCAAAGAAATAATAATAAAAAAAACTTGTTCATTTGATTCTTGGTTCAAACTACATATTCAATCATTCAATGAATTTTGATCCTTTATGTACCATTGGGATAACTCTATCACGTGACATTCATTTTCTAATTGAAGATACATTCGATCGAGTGAGAAATCTGTAATTTACAGTTTGAAAGCAACTAAAACGAAAAGTACACAGGGAAACATATAAATCCAAGGATCCTATTAGAATAACAAAAAGGGCCATTCAAACAGCTAGCCTGTGCTGTCATTTCAAGTAGTAGAATGGTAAAGTACCCGATCTTTGCTACATGTAACAAAAGAAGCAAGAAGACAGGGAATCACAGCTCAATAAGCCTAGATATTAGGAGGTATAATATTTAAAAAATTTTATCATAATGATTAACTTAATTATAATATTATTTATATTTTTATATCACGTGATGTTGATTTGATATGATAAAATATTATAATTAATGATAAAATGTTATGTTAATATATTACAAATGATGATGACGTGATATTTTAATTGGATATAATAATATGACTATGTAATAGTTTTTATTTTTCATATTAACGTTATGTTAATGTCACGTAAATATAAAATAATAAGTTACATTTTGATTAATGATAATTAATCAATTATTAATTATAAAAATTTATTTGATTCAAAATAAAAATATATAAGTTTAACTTAATACAATAAAAGAATAAATACTTATTTAAATTTTTTTTAATAGCTTAAGGGTTTATTTGAGCATTAAGTCAAATTAAGAAAATGAGATTTTTTTTATTGAAGTTAAGAAAAAAAGAACAAATGAGAAAAGAAAATTCATAAGTGAATATTATAAATTAAAAAAATTAATTTATATATAGGAAAAAAATAGTGATGGGAGATCTTTAAATACATATTATCCTTAATTGAGTGAGAATAAGAAAAATAGTTGAGAATTAATAGTAATGTGAAAATTGAAAACAGATAAAATATTTAGATTTATTAGGTACATAATGACGAAAATGAGAAAATATGTTTTTTAATTAATTATTTTGATTTTTAGATATTTTTAATGATAAATGAGATAAATAGTTAAAAATTAATAAAAATATAGAAGTGAGAGAAAATAAATATTTATTAGATAAGAGAGAATAAATAAATATTTTATAAATTATCTTTATTTTTATATATATTTTAATATAATTAATTATATTATTATTATTATAAAATTATAAAACCTATAAAAATTTGAAACTTAAACTATTTCTTTGATGACTTTATCCTAAAGCCGGTCCTTCAGTTAAACATGGGAACTTTGAAGGCTCGGAAAATTTCTACTCCAGCATTCTACCATATATGCATGGCCCTGATAAACTTATCGGCCTTTGATTGATGACATGTCAGCACAAGTGAAGGAGAATCCAGAAAATTATTTTATATATATATATCACAGTAAGAATCTAAGCTCAAAGCTGTCATATCGGATGGTCACCACTTGACTTGCTTTGATCACGGAGGGCAAACAAAATGCATGAATTGAGCACAAGCGAAGGAATCCTATCTAGTCATATGTTTGTTTCAAAGATTATATGAATTAGTTCAAATTATGAAATTACAAATAACTCATTAAATCAATTATAATTTATTTGATGATATCTACTATTCAGATAATGAAAATAATTCAAAAATTAATACGTATAATAAACCTTGACTTAAGAAAAATATGCATTTATGAGATAAAAAATGCATGAATTTATTATATCAATATTTTATGGAATTTGGGTGTGTTTAAGGTATAGAATTTATAAACTTATATGTGGGTTTCAAATCGAATAATAAATTAAGTTTGGTTTTAGTTCCCTATGATTGACATACGACTGGCCTACATCTCCGTGCTGCTGCCAACTAATTTTCAGGCCTTTCAATGAGCTGCTCTATCAGTCGTCCTTGGATCATAATTCAAGACAGTGGGGTTTTCAGTTCATAAATTCTTTTGGAAGTTTCCGGTCACAAATGTTGAATTTATTTTGGACTACTCTTTTATTTTTATTTTTTTACGAAGTTGACATTTAGTAATTAGTATAAGCATAAAAATTGATTTTCTTTTTCTTTTTTTTTTTGCTTAAATATTTAATAGTATATACGCAAAATAATTGGATTTTTGTTTGGAGGTCCATTAATATGAAAACCACCATATTTGTTTTTGGGGTTTTCTTCATCAAGGCACGAGTGTAACAATTAATGTAATTATTTCAAGCTCAAAATTCAATGATATATTGATACTTTTGCATAGACAAATCAAGTTTAAGGTGCCCAATTTGTAAACATTCAACCCCAAAATTAATTTGAAATTTGTAATTCCTTTTCATGTTTAATTTACAGTTGTAATATTGAAAAGAAATTTCACATGAAAATCATTGTTCTGAGGTTCAAGTTTAAGGTAATTAATCAAATGCTATTAAATTAATTATTTTTTTATAAAAAAATTTAAAACTATCATATAAGCATTTAACTTAATAATGATTAGGTGCATGGATGTGATTTATTCAAAGATCAATAAAGATTTGAACCCTTCCTTGATTCAAATTTGTGAAATAGCACTTGATTAAAGGAGCAAGCATTTAAAAGCAAAGGTAATCCATATTCAAGAAGTGCAAAAGAAAACAAAAAACCACTAGCAAATATACAAGTTGAACTGGCATGTGTTACTTATCTATACAGAAAAAGAGTCAGCATGAGCAGCACTTCTCGTGACATTAGATTAGCTATCGCTATCAATGATGATATATACATATATATATATATATATATATATATATATATATATATATAGCAGCCACCTGGAATTTCAATAGTAAGAAGCTTTAATTTTGCTTCATAGAAACTTCAATGCCATTGCCCCCACATGATCATTTCAATGTCTAATGTATTCAAAAGTTTGAACTAGTAAGTTGCTCTGCTATATATGGAAAGAGTCGGTTCTGGCTTCCACTTTCAACCCAAAAAAAACAGTATTTTTCTTTCCTTTTTTCACACTAAATTCTATTACTACAACAAAAGGCAAAACATGACAAATTAAAGTCACGGAGTCGGCCATGCAAGAGGTATAGAGTTGGGAAGACGATAAGCATAGCGGCTATATGGTATTCGGCTGCACTCTCTACATATCTCACACGTCGAAACGTCCCCACTTCAGTAAATTAAACAAATTAAGTTTAGATCACTAGGGACCATTCAGTTGTAGTCTTTGCTTAATTACTTTGTATGTATTCTTCAGATTCTAATCCAGGCATGATACTATTATTCACATCAAAGCTAAAACTTTGCTCTAAAGTTTATTTTCTTGTTCTGGATCTGCCAAAAAAGTTTCATCCTGACATGCTTCTTAAAATTTCGAAGAGCTAGGGTCAACAATGGACCTAACTTCCCATGGGGAAATGGATTTACTACGAGATCATATGAAACTAGGGTTTTGGGTCCATATAACACGCAATATATGAGAATTGAGATTAGGGACACCAAAATGAAAGTGACCTAATACCAACTGCAGGACTTTGGACTTGATAGAATAACTAATTAACAGACAATAGTTAATGTACTAAATCTGTCGTTGCTCGTAGTCTCTAGGATTTTCCTTATCACGTGAATGTTTTGTCTATCAAAGTAACTGAAGATATACAGTTGTGGCATAAAATGGGTATTGCAAAAGCATTTTGAGTGTATGGGGTAAGTAAGTAGATTGTATATCCAATCCAATGCAAAAGAAGTGGGAAAAAGGAGGAAAAAAACAGTGATACTGAGTTTTCGAACGTTCAAGGTTGTAGAGATCAGGGGACTGAAACAAGGTAGGGAAACGATATGATTCCAAAATGAGTGCATGAGACAATAAAACGTTGGCTGATTTACTCTTTTTCCTTTTTAAAGTTTAGTCCTTTGTTTTTTGTGTTTTCGCATCGATAATTTTTTGTACATGAAGAAATGTTAAAGGGGCTTCTTATACTTTTCAAATAGATCTTGTTACATTTATACGTAAATGTTACTACACAAGAATAGTATTTCGAATTGTTGATTCATACTTAGAACCGATTTTTGTATTTTTCAATGATTTCAATGTAAAAGAAAATATTCAAATTAATTAAGCTTAATAATTTGGCCAAAAAATCAATCTTAAATGTCAGGAGGCACTCACTGGTATATGTGTTTACACATAAAAAGAAATGTCATTACAACATAGACTTCATGTATTTTATGCAATATATATATAATATAAAGAATATTTTGCTCTCCCAAAGTACTGTTATTGCAAAAGGTAAGCCCTTAGGTAGGAATGGATCGACCTAGTTATCGTCTCCAAAAAGAAAGGAAAAGATCAGAGGTCATGTAACCAGAATCGATCACAGTGCAGGTGGAGTAGGCTGACCTGACATGGGGTTTCAATATAGTAAATAAACCAATAATGCATGATTCCATAACAAGTGGCCTCTTAAGGGATAAAACAAATTAAAGCAGAGAATAGCCTTGAAAAACCTGTTAAAAACCAATCATAGACATAAAGGGGAACAAACCCGAAAACCATTCACGCTAAGTTTTGGTTTCTTTCTTTTTCTAGTCTATCCTGACAGGTTGATCAAACCCTGGTAAATGCTCCAACAATATATGTTGGACCAGGGGTTACGGTTGGTGGCAGGGGAAGTCTATGATACCCTTACATTCGTGATTGTGTGTTTATAAATAAATTTATCTTTTTGATGGATATTTTAGTTAACAAAAAGGGCCAAAAAGAATCTTGCAGGATAGTGATGATGGAAGACACATTCTTTGCCAAAAGACCTGTCGTCCAAAACCCCAATATGGGGGGGTTTCAGCCACAACAAGGCATCTTTCAGAACCACGCTTCTAGTAATTGCAAAGCTCCAATTTGGTACTATGTAAATCCAGACAGGCTTTATAGACTTTTTTCTGTTTTATACTTTTATATATTTTGTGTCAATCTCCATGTATAGAAAAGAATGTGTCTAGATATACTTCTTTCAAGGTCCTTTTTTTTGTTTAATTTTATCATATTTTAAAGCAAATTAAGCTAATAAAACCTCCCAAAAAAAAATAGTTTAACTACTACACTCTATCCTTTTGAATCTGGCAGTGTGAAATTGAGAGAAGAAGAAGAAGAAGAAGATACCCCCTTTCCTCCATGAATTCCTCTCCTCATACCTAGGTTTATTATCCCCAACTTTCACAAGCTTAATCTGAACCCTTTGCCATATTCCAGTTTACACTGTGTCCGTGCCAATAGGTTGACTTTAACACATGGTATCTAAGATAAATGAAAAAAAAAGGGGGAAAAATATAAAAATAATTGTTGTTATTATTTTTGTTCACTCTTACGATGACGTTGACACAGGGGCAGCAGGCTTGTCTCTTCTAATCTGATTTGGCTGACTAATATTTCCAGCACATGCTGAAAAGAGTAATCACTCACTCAACAGCCAGTTAGTGTAGCAAATTTTTTTTTGTAGCAAAGGGCACATTAAATCTTTCGCCGGACACTCCCTACAGTTGCTTCTCGCACACCAAACGAAGGTCTCAACTCAACCCACGTTCAGGAATTTAGTACTAGAATCAGAACGAATATTCTTAATTATACCGCCCTGGTGTGTTCGTTGATGCTGTTAGAATCCATAAAGCTTGTGTTTCCATGTGAAGAATAGATATCTTATCAAGTTTATGGTTAGGCAGTTTAACTGTGTTGAGAGTTGAAATTCTGGGAACCACTGAGAAAAATCGACCAAAAAGATTTGATGTAGAATACGTACATAGTCATAGCAATACATTACGTCAAGACATAATAATTATTATTCTTGTTTTTTGTTTATTATTCCTCACCAAATCCCACCTAGAAAAATCATATCGGACGACTGCTTGAAAAATGAAAATGTTTCATGTAGCCACTGTTCCTTGTACCACGTTCTTCACCCTTTCTCTTTCTCTGTCCTTTCTTTTCCTCGCTTCTTTGTACTTTGGGATCAAAGCAAGCAAATTTCGAAGAAAAGAATCTTTCTGATGCTGTTTTCTTCATATATTTTTTGGGTTTTGTTCCAAAAACAAAATTGTGAATTAGCAATCTAGAAAACAGTCCCCCAAAGAGCTACACTTGATTTAAGCATTGATTATTTTCTTTTACACGTTTTCTTTGAAGCTCCATGGAAAGAAAGTTTGTTTTGCTTTTGTTTCTCAGACATGTCTATGTCTAAATCTACTTCTCATTAAAGCTTTACTACTTATTACCATTAGTTTTTATTTGGGTTTTTCTTTTTTTTTTTAAATAATTATTTCCACTTCAAAGCAAGAAAAAAAAAAAAGGGAAAAAAGTTGTGTCTTTGTTGGCACTGGTTGTAGGACCAAGTGTTTTTCTGTATCTCGGGTAAGGGGAGGAAACTGAGAACACAGATCCTTGTTACAATCCTTTTCATTTCATTTCCTCTCTTTTTAAAAGCTCTTAAACAAAGAAAGCAATAAAATAAAATGTGCTTGTGTGTGCGTGTATTTGCGTGTCTTTATTGGGTACTTACTTACTTCCCCCGCCCCATTGAAAAGAGCGAGTCTTTATTGAATTTTCTTTCTCATTGTTCATTAAACTTAGTTTACATTTCTTGATAATGGAATAAGATACTACATTTATATATAAAATTTTTATTTTTCTCCCTTTCTTCTTTTGTTTTCCTCCTTTTTCTTAACCATCAAAGTGAGTGTTTTCCTTTTTTTTTTTTAATTCTGGGCACAAACGGGAAATTAGTTTCAACTTAGCCTAAAGTTTTGTATATCTGTTAATGATCATTGCCAGTTGCTTTCTGAACCCATTATCCTCGGGTTTTCAAGCTTCATAGCTACCCAAAACACCATTTTTCAGGTCTTAGCTATTGAAGTTTTTAGGCCTTTTTTTTTTAAGAACAAAAATAAGCTGGTTTTGAGCTCTGGGTTGTTTCTGGTCAACGAAACTTGGGGTAGTAGTGAGACAAACCCATCTGGGTTTGCTGTTTTGGGGAAAAACAATCATGAACTTGAGCTCCATCACATGTTTTTATTGAAATGCTTTGGTTGAATATTCCATAGGAGTTTATTGGAGCTGGTGTTGGTGAATGACGACTTAGCAATCAGAGTAAGAATCAATTTGCATCTGATCTGATTAGGCTGGGGTAGTTTATACATATAGATATCATGCAAATGGCTACTGGGGTTCAAAATCAAGAGCGACTGCCAGAGAACCTGAAGAAACAGCTTGCTCTTGCTGTGAGAAATATTCAGTGGAGTTATGCAATTTTCTGGTCCATTTCAGCTAGACAGCCAGGGTACAAAATGTTCCATTTTTACCCCTTTTCTGGCCCCCTTCTTTTTTTTTTTTCTCTTTCTAGAAGAAAATTAACATGCACTTTTGTTTTTTTGAGGAGCAATTTCATCTCTGCTTTTTGAAAACACTGGGTTTGCTTCTGGGACTCTTCTGCTTAATATTTTTGTTTCTTCCTAATTTTTCTCTAGATTTCAAGTATTCTACATCATTTTATTTTGCCATAGTGTTTAAAATGCAAAGTCAAACTCTTTAAGGAGCTAAATTACCTAGAATAGATTGAGATTACTTTTTTTCTAACATTCCTTTATGCTTTTCCTTATGACAAATGCTAATATCTCAAAAACATTTGGAGTTGAAGCTCCTTCTAACTATTCTAATTTTTACTATCAATCTAGTATTTTGCTAAAGGATTCTGCCTATTCTTGTTTGCTATCAATGTGAACACTTCAGGGTATTGGAATGGGGTGATGGTTATTACAATGGTGATATAAAGACAAGGAAAACAGTTCAAGCTGTCGAGCTGAACGCCAACCAACTGGGTTTGCAGAGAAGTGAGCAACTGAGAGAACTTTATGAGTCCCTCTCGGCTGGTGACAGCAGTCCTCAGGCTAGAAGACCTTCGGCAGCATTATCTCCAGAAGATCTTACAGATACTGAGTGGTATTACTTGGTTTGCATGTCATTTGTATTCAACATTGGCCAAGGGTAATCTTTCTTCCATACTTTTGTTCTCAGCCGTTCAAACCGAAAACATCAATGTGTCTGATTGTTAATTCTTCCTCTAAATTGTTGTTAGATTGCCAGGAAGAACATTGGCCAGTGGTCAACCTATTTGGCTTTGCAATGCTCATTATGCAGAGAGCAAAGTGTTCAGTCGATCACTGCTAGCAAAGGTCGGTGCCTGTGCTTTTATGCTGGCTAAATTTTAAGATTAGTTAATACGTTCAGAAATAACAGTTTGGTTTCTTTTTCCATGGCTGGAAACTTTGGCAACTGGCTCTCTAGAGTGCATCTATTCAGGTATTGATCTGCTTTCTCCATTGCCTTAATTTATCTTCATTTCAATATGAAAAAAAAAAAGGGTACCATGTAAACAGAGACTTTAAGGTTGTGTTAATGAGTCGGATAAATTTTGTTTGAGCTGGTTTGATAATTTTACTGCACCTTGGCAACACGGCATGTCTGAGGGTATTCAGTGATTCCTTCTCATACCAACTTTAACCCTAATTGCTAATGGAAATAAATTACAAGTGACATTGCCTTATAGTGAATGTAGAATTATAATACTTCATATGTAGACATGGAAGCTTGAAAGGGCTAGAATGATTAGATTCCTTGTAAATGTTTCTGAATGAAATCCTTACATTTGTCTTGATTTCAGACTGTAGTATGCTTTCCATTTTCAGGAGGTGTGATTGAGCTTGGTGTAGCTGATATGGTAACTTTTCTGCCATACTTTTATTTGTTTATTACCATTGAGAAATTTGCTTCCAGTGCAGTTTTATTTTGGTTCAAGTCTTGCTGTTATATTGAAAATTATTTCTGTAGGTATTGGAGGACCTCAGCCTCATTCAGCGCATTAAAACTTCTTTCTTGGATACTCCACACCCAATTGGTTCTTATAAATCCATCCCTGTTGCTGGAAGTACAGGAAATGACAAAGATCTTGCTTGTCCAGCTCTTGAACCTCAGATCCCTGACACCAAATTAAGTCCACTTTTAGGCTGTGAACAACTAGAAATGGCTTCTCCCAATGACAGTTCAGATGGCTTTGAGCCTAACCAACCAGCAGAAGATTCATTCATGGTTGAAGGGATAAATGGTGGAGCTTCTCAAGTACAAAGTTGGCAATTCATGGAAGAGGAGTTCAGCAATTGTGTCCACCATTCCTTGAATTCCAGTGACTGCATATCTCAAACCTTTGTGGATCATGGAAATGTTGTTCCTCTTTGTAAGGGGGAAAATGATAATGACAATGGTTTGCAAGATGTTCAAGAGTGCAATCAGACAAAACTGACCTCTTTAGACATTCGAAGTGATGATCTGCACTACCAAACGGTTCTCTCAGCCCTATTAAAGACCTCCCACCAGTTGATTTTGGGGCCACACTTTCGAAACTCTAACCAGGAATCCAGCTTTATGAGGTGGAAGAGAAATGGCTTGGTGAAGTCTCAGAAAGCAGGAGATGAAACCCCTCAAAAGTTGTTGAAGAGGATATTGTTTGAAGTTCCTCAGATGCATGATAAAGGGTTACTTGACTCTCCTGAAGATAATGGCATTAGAGATGCAGCTTGGAGACCAGAAGCTGATGAAATTTGTGGAAACCATGTGTTGTCAGAGAGAAGGCGGAGGGAAAAACTGAATGAACGATTTATGATTCTCAAATCACTGGTCCCTTCAGTTAGCAGGGTAGTTAAATTTCCATTCTCCTTAGTTATTCCTAATATGAAAATTACCAAATTAACTGGCATTGTTTATGCAGGCTGATAAAGTTTCCATACTAGATGATACAATAGGATACCTACAAGACCTCGAGAGAAGAGTTGAAGAGTTGGAATCTTGCAGAGAGTTAACAGATTTAGAGGCAAGAATGAAAAGAAAACCTCAGGATCATGTAGAGCGAACATCTGATAACTATGGCAATAACAAAATGACCAATGGAAAGAAGCCATCCTTAAATAAAAGGAAAGCTTGTGATATTGATGGAGCAGAGCTGGAGATTGACTATGTTGCATCAAAAGATGGTTCGACTGAAAATGTAACGGTCAGTATGAGCAACAAGGATTTTCTAATTGAGTTTAGGTGTCCTTGGAGGGAAGGGATTTTGCTTGAGATAATGGATGCACTAAGCATTCTCAATTTGGATTGCCACTCAGTTCAGTCATCTACAACAGAGGGGATTCTCTCCCTGACTATAGAATCCAAGGTAAGACTCTTTTGTATGTGCTTCATAAGAAAAAGTTTAGGAAACCAAATCCGTTAATGATTGACATTCGCAAGTATTATGAACAATTGACCCTAAATAAAGTGTCTGTGCTTATTGCAGTACAAAGGATCAACTGCTGCATCAGCAGGGACGATTAAGCAAGCATTGCAAAGAGTTGCTCGGAAGTGTTGAAGCATATCTTCTCACCGGACAAACCATAGAGTTATTTGGTCTAGATTTCCCTGCTTCGTTTGTAAAATCCCCTGTCATGGAAGGTTCTGTAGATGAGATGCCACAAAGAAAAAGGTTTTTCCTTCCTGTAGGCTAGTAAAATAAAGGGAAATAAAAACTTTGAGCCTTGTAATTTTCTTCAAAATCTAGCGCTTACGTAACAGACCTTGACCTATGGCTTCAATCTTGCACCTTGTAATAGCATCAAGAAAAGAAAATGAATATTCGAGCTACAATAGATGCCTTATAATTTCTAATGGATTAAGCTTTATAAATTTAAAGAGTAGGGTTTGAATTTTTTTTTTTAAGTCAAAAAAAAAAAAAAAGACCCCTCGCACAACACTCACCGTCCACCGCCATGTACCTAACAAAATCAACTTGTCCGTACTACTGTAGCAGGAAAGGAACATTAAGCCTTATCATATGTCCAACATGAGGCACACGGCAGTACTAATGATGGCTTCAGGGTAGTCATTTTCCTGATACTTACATTTCTTAAAAGAAAAACAATTCTCTTTGCGTATATCTAATTGGAGAGAGAAAGAAGTACTATATTATAAGGTGGTGCTATTATTTATAATGGTTTTCATGGAATTTTGAGAGGGTGATGTGCTAAAGCTAATTATAGTAATGTAATGTAGTTTGGTAAACAAATGCAACTTGGTTTAATCAAGAAAATAAAGTATTCTAGCTTTAAGCAAAGCAGGAGGGGGGCTTGCTTGGGTAGTCAAAAAGGTCTAAAAAGAGGTGAATTTTAAATGGAAATAACATCAGAAAAGGCTGACAAAGTTTTCAAAGACTAGACAAATTTTAGGGTCAGGTTAAATGATAGCAAGGAGAACCCTAAATACAATATGAATCTAGACACAGGAACTGCAGTTTTGTTTTCAGCAAGCACGCTAGCAAATATCGTTTAATACTAGAATCATGAGTCGTTTTTAACTCTTAAAATTCCCAATTATGCCTTTGGAGGTAATTTTGATTAAGTATAAAACAAAGTTTGTTAAACGACAAAAGGAAAATAGATTGTATGCTTACTGTGTATTCATTTCAGTTCACTGGAATATTAGGAATTTTTGATTTGACTATAAAGGATTGGAGAATAGGCCCACCAAATCAGGGCAGTGATAAAGGTGAACAATTTTCGGTGGCAAAGGGGCATCTTCATTGAAAGACGTAATAGCTATGGCAAAGGAGATAAAGGGGAGCATAAAAGGTTCAGGCTTGAAAAAGAAGTGGGTAGAAGAGACGGAGGCATGCATAACTTGGTGACCCCTTTGCTTTCCCGAATAAACTGAAAAAAAAAACAAAGTTTAAAAATGGGTTTGTTCCATTTGAAACCCAAAACTATGATTGAAGAGTGCATGACAGACTTTGCTTATTGCAGTGAAGTGTGGGCCTTGGCATGAAGGCTTTTTTGTAATGTTAATCATGATGATTGCCATCATTCCCCTTCAAATTTCCACTGAAAGATGTTTCAATCTTTAGTTATGTCTAATCAGTTAGCTTAATGGTAAATAAAAATCTTAATCACAATACAAAAAGTTAGGCAAACACGGTGTCTTGACCTGAAGGAAGATACAAAGATTCAGTCGGATCCTGTGAAAGTTTAATTTTCCCAATAAAGCAATTGCACAGTCAGTTAGGCTGGCAGCCCAATGGAAGTCCCCCAGCTACATCGACCAAGGATTGTTGAATTGGGGCCCAAAAAGTCTTTTCATGTCATCTTATTGACAATTCTACAACTCTTAAGAAGATAAAGCGTTAGCTTGTAGAGAGTACTGAACTAGGTATGAAATGGGGAATTTTTTTTATTAGTAGTACATTTATCTATAAAGCGACATTGTCAAAGAGTGATGAGGAAAAAGCAGGAAAACAAAAGAATGCCATCGAATCCACTAACAAGCAAAGACAACTAAGAAAAAGTAGAAATTCTAAAGATTTGTTCCTTCCCCCTGACCTTTTTTACCCAACAACATGATAAATAGAAAACAATACATTAGTTTACTACTGCTAGTCAACAACACATGATTCACAATTGGATTAATTAAATTATTGACCCCACAATTCTAATGATGGATTTCCATATACATTGAGAAAACAAACAACAGGCAACATTTAAGAATTCATGACTAATCACTGCACTTCGACTTTTAACCCAGCAAAATCCTTTACAGTGTATCCTATTTTGTCAAAATTACCAACCTCATTACTTTCTCTAAACTTTAGGTAATCCAAGCAAACAAATGGATGGTAAACCCTTGAGTTCCCAACTCCCACAACTGCATCTGGTGCCAAGATTACCTTCTCATCCCCAAAGCACCAGAAGAATGCTAGAGAGAACCGGTTCATGAACTGCTTCAAAACAACTCGGTGCTCTGATGATCTTAACCTCCCATTGCTCCAAGCCTGCATAAGATCTCCTATGTTCACTACTAAGGAATTCTCACATGGGCGTACGTCCATCCACTTCCCTTCCTTGGATCTCATTTGGAGCCCACCAAGCTCATCCTGATACACAATTGTTATGCAACTCATATCAGTGTGCATTCCGAGTCCTTCAACTTCCCTTTCTTCCACATCATCTGGTGGTGTGTAATTTACTATCCTCAGATATCCATGACAGTCACCAAATTCAGACTCATAGAACTTCTCTTCATAACCATCTCCTAAACTCCTTAATATGATCTCCGCGATTCTCTTTGACAAGTTCATCATATTGTCTCCATACTGTTGTAATATCTCACTATAGATGGAAGAGAACAGATAAAACAAAACAAAACAAAAGAATGCACATGAATAAACTGAAAAGAATTGTGGTAACAAGAGACTAATCATTGAATAAAATTATTACCTAAATTCAGATTTCTCTTGGCCAAAGAGTTCATTAGCAGAAGCCTTAGCAGAGGCAAAGAAATCCGGACCACTAACTCTTAAACTCTCAAAGTAGGGAGAAGCTATGAAATAGGGTGTGTATGTTTTGATACATGATGATGGACCGAGTTTGAGCTTCGTATCTGGAGGAAGGCTAAATATTTCATTTGAAAGTGCACGAACTTTGTTAAATAGATTTTGCGGGATGCCATGGTTGGTAACATAAAAGAAGCCCCATTCCTGACAGGCTTGTGAGAGGGAAGATAGAAAAGAGGGTTCAGAAGGTTGGGTTAGATCTAATACTGGGAGCTTTATAGAATCTTGCAGTTCAGACATTATTATATATGGAAACAAAACAAGATCCTTGAATTGGATTGCAGTCTAAGAGTGGTAGGTTGGTTACATATAGGATCTAGGGTGGAAGAATCTGAAAATAGATTAGCATTCTAGCACATACCAGAAATGATTAAGCTACTTAAAGATTAGGCATTATTTACCACCACTAACAATTATAATAAAATGCATCATAGGAAAAATGGCAACACGGTGACCACGATACTTAGAGTGATTGGTTAGGCATAAAAAGATGGTGGGCGAAGAGTGAGTTTTGTAGCTATCTTTTGCAGACAAATTTCATTTAAAAACTAAAACACAATCACCTAATGGTGGAGACCACGGATCAAAAGCACGACATAACCCTCCTAGCTGATACTAACCACTAGTAATAGTATTATGCACCTATTGTTTACATCCACTGAATCCAAGAGACCAAAATGATTTAAGCGGACAAAGAGACATCGTGGCATGGTCAGCAAAGAATTTTAGTATAATGCAGTTCAATTACCAATATTTTTATTTTTTAAGTACAGACATAAAGAAACAACAAAAATGAAGCACCAGAACAAGCTAAGAATAAGCATGTGCGCATGGACAAACCAGACATTTGCATATGTTCTCATATGCAAATTAAGTATAAGGCCAGGCCAAGAAACTCCATAAATTACAAGTCAGAGACTTAAGCTCTTCATTTGCATATGATACAGTCTTTAGACAAAAACAATACAAACCGACACATGTGGCCACACACACTCAGAGACATAAGCTCTTCATATTTGGCTAAAACTATAAAGCATTCATCACCAGAGAAAAATAAAATACGGCTGCCAAAAGAAGTATAATGTTTAATAATGATAGAAGTTTTAGAAGAAATGTTTACAGTATAGTCTTGACAAAAATTTCATTGTGAGAAATAGGTGATATAGATATGGGCACAGACCTTAAGCATCCAGTACTCATATTAAGAAATCCTGCTAAACTCATTTTCTTTCTTGTCATCTGGAGCTGAAAGCAATGACACAATGAATATCACCTTCACTCTACACAACTATGGAATTGTTACTGACATCCAACATGGCATTATTCCCATTCAATTGTTGATGGGGGCTTTGATGTGATGTCTTGAACCACACGATTCACACCACGAACATTGTTGCATATTTTTCGAGCCACATCATCAAGGAACTCATGTTCAAAATAGTACCTGGAAGTCCAAAATTGCACGAGGAAAAATGAGAATTTCAGGATTTTGGAGTTAAGAGGGGGAAAAGGGAGTCAAAGATTAATTCACAGGCTTTTTACCAAACAACCATTGCCAATAAGACAGAGAAAAATGCAATTTTCCTAGATTTTGAGAAACTTGTAACATGCAACTCTGCCAACATGTAATGCCTAAGAGGATGGAGGGACATCCATTTTTATTGACTTAGGAAGTTGTCGATTTTATCAAGCCTCTGACTAAAATCTACATTGAATTTGCCACATTTTAATATCATTACTTAAGAATGCTAACAATCTCCTTTGAACGATTTCCAACTTAAACTGCTTCTGGTACTTCCAGTCAGACAAACCATATCATGTAGCCCTACCAACCGATTTCAGCAAATCACTAACCCTTCTTGCAAATAGCCAAACCATGCGCGTTAAATCATTTTCAACTCAGCCCAACCTCAGAGACACATTTCAGCTTATGCTTATTACTACACACTCTTCGTTAACCTGAGCAATGAGAACTAACCAATCTGCTGTCATTCCATCTTGACTTGTAACAGCTCGAAGAGCAACAACATGAGAATGTGTTCTTTGATCACCTTGAACTCCAACTGATTTTACAGGCAAAAATACAGCAAAGGCTTGCCAAATTGAGTCATAAATGCCAGCATCCTTGATTGACTGAATGAAAATTTCATCAACCTGGGAAAGACAAGTCCATGAAGAAAAACATGATAAAAGATAACACCTTATAGACAAGGTTGCAATTCCTTCTGTAAACACCTCATACCTGACGAAGAATATCTAAGGCATTGCCTTCAGTTACGTCACCCAAGATTCGTACTGCAAGGCCAGGCCCAGGAAATGGGTGGCGCTTTAAAAATAGCTCAGGAACTCTCAATATCCCCCCAAGTTGGCGAACCTTAAAAAATTAGAAAAAATAAAAATGAAACTAATTCAAAAGAGGAAGAAGCTTTCAATAGAAGTAAACATTCAGCAAGGGAATAGAATCAAGACCTCATCCTTGAATAGAAGTTTAAGTGGCTCAATGAGCTTTAATTTCATGTCTTTGGGAAGACCTCCAACGTTATGATGACTTTTGATTGTGTGAGAGTGGGTTCTTCCAGTTCCTGGTGGAGGACAAGATTCAATCACATCCGGGTACAAGGTTCCTTGAACCAAGAAAGCAGGTTTCTTTCCTAATTTATGCTCCAATTCTTGAGCAAAAGTATCAAAGATGCAGATAAATTCTTTTCCAATTATCTTTCTTTTCATCTCAGGGTCTACAACCCCTTTTAGCTTACTAAGAAATTGATTAGTTGCATCAACACAAGTAACAGGTAGATGTAGATCCCTTTCAAAGGTTTCCATCACCCGTTCTCTCTCCTTATACCTACAGCAAAAAAAGCACAATCAATAAATGCACAAGCAATGATTTATAGAAGCTTATAACCAAAATGTACATTTGGGAATTCAATAACTAGTGCTGAAAGAAAATGGAAAATTGTTTGCTTTCTCACCTTAATAAACCATTGTCCACAAAAACACAGTGAAGTCTATCTCCAATGGCCCTGTGAACAAGCATTGCAGCAACTGTGGAATCAACACCTCCAGATAAAGCACAGATAACATGATCATCAGGCCCCACCGTGTTGTTGATCACCTTAATTTCTTCATCCATTACATCTTCCATTTTCCAATCAGCATTCATTCCACAAACATCAAACAAGAAATTCCTTAGAGTCTCCATCCCTTCTGGCGAATGTGTAACCTAAATAAACACAAATCAAAACATTATTCAACTGTTTCAAAGCCACAGCATTTTAGTCATTTGTTTATTGTTTATTTTAAGTCAATAAGCAAAAAACAAATAGCAAATATTACAATCAAAACAAACCTTAATAAACACAAAATAAAACCCAAAAACTCAACGAATAGAACTAAACCCATAATTCAAATTACCTCAGGATGATACTGCAACCCATAAAACCTATTCTCCTGATCCTCAACCGCAGCCACTGCCCCCTGCTGACTCCTAGCCACCACTTGAAACCCATTAGGCAACCTAGCAGCCTCATCCCCATGACTCATCCAAACAACCTGCCTATCCCCAACTCTCTTCCCACCAAAAAGACCACAACTTTTCTCAACCTCAATCTCCATCCTCCCATACTCCTGCCTTTCCCCAACCCTAACTTCACCACCAAGTCTCTGAACAAGTAACTGAAGCCCATAACAAATACCCAGAACAAAAACCCCATTGGACAGGGCCCACTTAACGAACCCATCAGCAAATGAAGGAGAATCATCGGAATGGACCGAGTGTGGTCCGCCGGAAAGGATAACGACTTTTGGGTTGAGGGACGTGATCGAGGACAGAGGGGAAGTGCCGGAGATGCAAAGGGAGAAGATAGAGAGGGAGCGGATACGGCGAGTGATGAGATGGGTGTATTGGGAACCGAAGTCTAGGATCAGGACTAAGTCGGATTTCACGGCTTTTGGGTCCATTGGGAGTTTTAGGGTTTAAGGGAAAGGGTGGTGGCTGTGGCTGTGGCTCTGGTTGCGGCTTGACGGTTTTTCTTTGGATAGAAGGAAGTGGTGGCGGGCGAGGGGTTTAAGGAGGAAGGCGGAGAGAAATTAGGGTTCTCGGAAAGTGGGGTAAGAGGGATTGGCGGGAAGTGGGGCTACAAATAAATAACAGTAAGTTAGTGCCAACTGACATTCTTTTCCTTATTGGGTTGAATAAATTATGAGATGCAGTGCGCTTTCAAAACGGGTACCTTTTTGGATTTTCCGGGAAATCTGGCTTATTTATGTAAGTTGGGCCTTGCAGTTCGGGCCAACTTTTTCAACTCGGGTCGGATAATGATAGTAATCCGGAGGCGATTCAATCTCTATTGTTATTATTATTATTATTATTTTTGGGAAGATAATGTCTATTACTATTATTAATTAAAATTTTGTAATTCTATTAACACTACATCCAGCCTCATCAAATTACAATATCTAGTCTTCAATTTTTACAATATCTAGATTCAAACTTATCCAAGATTTGGAGTGCTTTTACAATATCTTGACTTTTATAGATAAATTTTTATTATTAATCATAGTCAGTTTCTGAATATGAGGTGAGGTTGAGTTCAAAAAATCTAAAATACACTACAATATAAACCAATTAAATTTAATTATCCGAACAATTGAACTATAAAAGATTGATTATGACTTGAAGTCATGTTGATAATCATTGCAATAACACAAAAATATCAAAACATTTAAGTAAGCAGGACGTTTTTTCTTATGTTAACACAGTTTGTTACCAAATATTCAATCAGGGGTCATCTTTTTGATTAATTATGGAGGTTCAGTGAAATTTCCACAAGGATGCAATTGAATTATTAACTTACCCCAAGTTTGTCATTGTGTTGGTGCACAATTGCTTGAATCTCCATTGCTGCCTTTCAGATTACATGCAACAGTCAGAGTTTTGGTATACATTCACTCTGCCAGATTTCTGTACCGTTCTTTCGTTGGAACACTTTGTGGACCTGGAAATTGCACCAGTAAGAACTTCCCTCACTTTCATTTCCTCAAAGTCTTCAAGGTTGAACAAACCATTCATCAGAAATCAGATCATCACTAGAATAAAAACATTGGTTAAGCACTTATTTGCTTAAACCTTCTCTCTCTGTATGAATGCATGATTTCTTATTACTTCATTGTTTACATACAAGTTAACAGTGGCCGGGGCCCCCATAGAAAAGATCCACTGGATAGGGAGCACCATCTTCGTGAGTAGTCTGTGCATCGTAGCACTGAGGTCTATCAGAATAAACCTTAAGAGAGTCGCCATCTGGATAAACAAAATTTCCATTGTCCCATATTTGCATCTGCTTGAAGTAGGCAGATTTCCCATCATGGCCATATTCTGGTAAATGGCCACTCCCCATTGCAGGACTAGGCTCATTTGCTGGGCTGTAAACCTGTCCTCCCCATGTAATAAAATTGGCACCACCATACATATAAGAGAACAGTTTTTTTGGCCAGTACCCAACAATTTTGCTGTAGAACTGGAGCCACCATTCCCCATCCTAGCATGAAAATAGTATTTGTTAGAAGGAAAAGCATTTGTTGCTAACAATTAAAATTATTAATTGCTAAAACCAAATTTACAAAGATGAAATTTCCCAGATAAAGAACAGATGAAAAGAATTCACCTTAATTATTCTGATTTCTATGTCTTCTTGTGTACCATTATAAGTAGAAATTTGCTTCAGAACAAGACCAAGGCTTATTTCAGTGCTGACTTGTACAAATCCTGGACAAAGATAATCATAGCATCCTGTCTTTTTGTAACCATCTACCTGTTTCCCTAAAACAAAATTAGCACAAACGGGGAATAGAGAGTTAAAGAGAAATGAAGGTTGGAAAACTCACGGTCCAGTAGGAGAATAGCCGAGTGTAGTTGCTCGAATAAAGACGTGGTTGGACCTGGAAGTAAAAGCCAGAAACCAGGGCAAAAACATCAGAAAATCAGTTCCTATAGGAACCCCATTAATGACTAATCTTTTGGGCCCTTAATTTTTTACTATGAAATTTGATTTGAAGGCTACAAGAAAAGGAGTTCAAAACAGTTACTTACTCCCCACCCAAACTGTATAACATTGAGTGTGTCGACAGGGCCATTTGCAATCCACATACTAGCCAAGCTAAGTTGATTAGGTGAAACACTAGGGTTCCACACGTTCATGGTTGTTTTTGCTCCAAAGTTGTGCTTGGTATATTCAGCATTAGCAGACTGTATTCACCAAAAAGGTAGAGAGAATACCATAGAAATAACTTTAAAAACAACTTACTTGGGAGACATTTTGATGATCAAGGGAAAAATATATATATATATATAAAACAAATTTTTATGATAGATTTTGCTTACAACATAGCCATTCGGAGCAGCATCGTTGCTGTGAAAACGGGAAGTTGTTGGATAATTCAATCCTAAAGCTTTTATTTTCTTGGCCATGATTAGATCCTCCTTTGTAGTCCTTTTAATGAGCACTGATCCTGGTGGGCATCTTATGTTCTCGGGCAGAAAGCGCGGAGGTTTAGTTTTCATTGAAGATTTGCCTCCCATCATCTGATCCTTTGGAATTCTTGTTGGTCTCATCTGTATTATACTCACAATTAAAGCTAATCAACAGAGTGATTATACTGGTTATATATTAATTGTTCCATTGTCACATGAAACTTGAAAGGGAAAATAGTGGGGAAAGATTGCTGACCTGAACTTTGTGATCCTTGAGCAAAGGATGATCAAAAGCATGTTGTTTGTAGATATCAATGCAATCCAAGATATCCCCATATTCAGTCTGTTATCATATAAAAAAAGGTAACAATTTTTTTCAGACACCATAGATAACAAGAGATGCTAAAATACCCCCTTAATCAGTGCTTTGGCATTATAAGCTCACCAGGAAACTCTTAATAGGAGGTTTGTTGATAACTTTGAGCTGTCTTTCCATCTCCAGGTTTTCTTCTTCTGATAATGTTTTCCATTCTTGGACTGCATCTGCTCCTAATAAGAGAGCAATCATTATCTGCACAAGCAATAGTAACATGAAGTTCCTAGAGTATCCGGCAGGAATGACCATGTACTCAGCTTCCATGGTGGGTCAGGAAACAATTGAAACAGATGCAAGTCCTCTCTTGCTTGTCTTGCAAAGTCCAGCCATGCGTTTAAATACATGAAAGGTTGTGACTTTTGGTACATTTCCATAACTGGGTATAGCTCTGTCTAAGAATTATGACAAGTAAATGCCAATTAGCTATTGCTTACTAATTGCTGGTAAGTTTAACTCATATAAGAAAATTGATATTAAGTTTCACTTTTTTCTTTTAATGTAGAGAATTAAGACATTCCATAACATGTAAATTATTGCTTCCCACAAATGAAAGACTAGTCTGGACAAATTATTAAGGGTTAATCATCTCAGAGCATAACATGAAAGAAGCCAACTATTCAAACCCACCATTAAGCATAAATCCATTAAATCTAGCACCCCAACTCATGCACCAAAAAAGTTCAACATACCATCCTTAAAATAAAAAAAAAAAAGCCTAAAATAATCTTAGTAATCATTTTCTGTTGGACATTAAATTCTTCAAGCTTTGCTAGCCATAAGGAGAATACCTGACATATCTAGCTATTTTTTGAAATAAACTACAAAGAAATCCAAGATGACTGCAGGTCAAATGGTGCAGTTTATGCTGGACATGAACACACTCTAAAACTTTCCATTAATGTAATGGGAATTGAATTGAAACACGAGTAGCACACCATTTCTGCCTTCTGCTAACTGCCATTTCTGGTTCTTCTTGAGTCCCAAACCCCAGTGAATCAATAATAGTAAAATGTCAAATTAAAAAAATAAAAAGAAAAAACAAGAAAACCACTGTTTAGACTGATAAATGAGTTTCTTGGCCTGTTCTCTTGTTTACATTTGTCACTATGTTTATATTGTTTCTAGAGGAAAAGTGACTTGCTGCCACTTTGGCATCAAAAAGCGGAATGAGTTTTTGAAGTCCTATCACTTCATTGAAACTTACAAGCAACAATGGCCATGGCCCCCATAGCAGACGGTAACTCTCCAGGGATGCAAGTCGCCAGTAAAAAGCAATGCACCCTAACATTGCTGTTTATTACCATATCATATCAGTTAAAATTGGGGGTAACGAACATTCAAGGCTAATATAGTACTGTTTGTGTTTCTTGGCCCGCTCTGTTCTTTTTCTCCATTTATGGAATTGATTTGTATTGATCAAAACAAAACAGAGAGCAGGTTTTCACCCAAAAAAAGATATTAAAGAAAGACAATAAATGGAAGAGGTTATGGCATGAAAAACGTATATACATCTGAAATGTGTAGACTAGTGGACTGAATAATTTACTTGGGAATTACAAGCTATAAGCCAATATTGCTGTATGTGTATACTGGCTCATCCAGTCTTGCTGGAAATCTTTTTGGAACTGAAAATTTAAACTAGTGTCAAGTAAAAGCTATAACTGATAGTATTAAGTAAACTATGCATATAGGGAGTCTAGACCATCGACTGAATCCATGCACCAGACCAGACCGATAACCTCTTGCAAACCAGCAAAAAAAATCTCCCTTCTAGAGCCAGCACACTGTTCTGCACACAAAATTAGGAGTTAGGAGTGAACATGAGGTTAGAATATACATCCAAAGAGGCTGGTCACGTCTCCATAAATATGGGACACTAGCTGTGTTGCCCTGCATAAACTGCCTCTATTTTGCTGATGCCATTTGGGAAGAAGCACACGAAGCAACATGCACTGCTTTAAGTTTGCAGCCAATCTCCAATGTCGACTACCAAATCCTCTAGGATGCGGTCCACTAACTCAGTAACAACTTCCTCAGTATCAATTCCAGTATCCATCCACACTCTAGATTTGGCCAAATCCTTTTCAACAAGTTGCTGTAATGTTTGTTGGGGTAGCTCTGAAAAGAGTAGCCAATCTACATGTCTTAACACCTCATGAACCACATTTTTTGATAACAGAACCGGTCGAGGTCTTGGGTTGACAAGTGATACCCAAGGAGAGCATCTGAAATAGCATTGATATATCTCCAAAAGGACTTCACTGATGTAGCCAAAAATCAGCCTACGATCAGCACAGGACTTGTCTGGCCATACTTCGACACTATCAAACAAGGACGAGTTAAGCATTTGGTCTGACAAATGACATTTCCTAGAGAGTTCACCCCAATTGAGACCTGACTTTTGCAGAACTGCTTTTATGTACTCGGACAAAGATCCTTGCTTGTCCGTGGAAGTACCTGCATTACTCTTCAGATCCAAATGGGATTCCACAAGCAAAGATGCATAGAGTTCTTCAATACAAAATGGCCCAACTGGTGGCTCAGCTGCACAAGGTTCAGATGTTCAGATGTTAACTCAGCATTTTATATAACAAATGAAAAAGGTGTTCTCTATATAGTAAGTAATTTCTAGTATAAGAATTCACCTGCTAGAGATATGGTGCTAGGAGAGCTAGTGTTATCTTCTACAAAGAACTGCTCAAGAACCGATATAGGACTTGGCTGCTCTGCTCTGTCAGTCATGCTATCAGAATCTTCTGCTCTTTGAATATGAAAAGGACTTGAAGAATAAACATGTACTGAAGAAGATGATGTTTGATCCCCTAAAGGTGAATCCTAAAAATAACCAAAGTGACAGGATCGAACATAATTTTAGCACATAAGACAACAAAAATTAAACAGAAGGAGAACAAGAAAAAGGTAACAGAGAAAACACAGCACATCAATGACAAAAAGATAGGAGGTGAATAGTTGATGCACTGGAGAAACTTAAAGCGTGAAAATGAAAGAAATATAACAAAAAAATTAAAATTAAAAACAGTTTACCAGTTTTAAGCATTCAAGTAATTCACTGTCTCCGAATGTGTTGACTGCTTCAGTTCTTGGGTTGGTGTTGGTATTCTGCACACCATTTGGTTCCAAAGCATTACTTTCACCCCATCTATCTGCGTGATTTCTTTCCATGATATTCCCAGGACATACAGAAGTTTGATTAACTGCTCAGATAAGAAAAATTATATTATGTGAGGGAAAAATGTAGAATGGAAATTTGATTTTTCTCTTTCATAACCAAGAAATACCTTTGTGACTCAAATCTTCACTAGGGGAATAGACAGTTGGAAGCACTTTGGTGGCAGGAGATAAATTGCCGGGGATACTTTTCTTTTCACCTTGCAATCGATCATCTGGTTTCTCATTATCAGACATGGGATCTGCCCCTAAATTTTTAATGGGAGAAGAACTTAAGCAGCTGCTCTTCTTTTCATTCTGAACCCTCCACTTGTATCCATTGGCAGTTGGAAAATTGTTGTATGGTGAAAATCTCATCTGCGGGGAAGCAAATCTATGTTCCTTGTTCCTTCCTGGAGTAAGTAGGGGCAACAAGTCGTATTCAGGCAAAGACATTAATCTATCCATAGTTCTCAGGGTCTGTTTTCTAGACAAATCTTCATTTCCGCTATTTAATATCTCTGAAAGATGTTTCGTAGAGTGAAATTTTCCTTTGAGATGCCTTATAGTTAACAGGTTTGAGGTTCCATTGCAACTTTCTGTGGAAGAAGCAGCTTTGCCTCCGATGCCTGAAGGCCCTGAACCAAAGTTCTCTGTTTGGCCCATCCCATCTCTTCTATTGACCTCAGGGGAAGATTCGGACATTTTGCGAACGTCGGGATAGCTTTTACCAGTAGAAATTTTTTCATTTGCCTGCCTGCTCATTTCTTTACCACCCTCATCGAACTGTTCGAAGTCACGTTGAGATTTATGAATACCATCAAGGGACATCTGGCACTGCTCTTTTTTGTTTACCCTCATAGCATGCCTCAATTTCCTTTTCATGTGTTCAAAAGACAAGAATGCTGGCCTAGCACTCCTCTCCTTTTTCCTCAAGCTATAATGAGACTGTGGTGATGGCCAATTACTGATTCTATCAGGACAGTTTTGCATGCCAGGCTTCAAGACTACTATTGTGTTTGAAGGTTCGCATTCCCCTGCTTCTTTTGGCTGGCAGTGTGATGTTTTAGCTTTGGAGGAAGATTGATGTTGCTGATTCTTTGCCTGAGAATGCCGTAAACCTTGAATATGTTTCACTAGCAGTGAATTTGGGTCTTGTAGGAGTTTCGTGAATAATTCCTTGTTGGAATTTAAAATCTCCAATGCATCTATAAAATTCTTAGACCGGTTGGCTAGCTCATTTCTATCGAGGTTCTCCCCATCAGTTAACTTCTGATTTACAAAAGCTTCAACCGCTTCATTCATATGAACTCGAAGATTAATCTCAGTGTGGCGATAATGCTTCCCACCACCGTTGCTTTTACAACTATAAGTCCCTCCATTGTTAGTATCCTCATCATCGCCGGATGCTTCTGTCAGTGATGCCGAGTTGTTGTTAAATTTGTCAACCATATTTTGATCAGAAGGCTGCCTACATCCCTCTGTTGCTCTATCCTTACAACCACGTGCAGGAAAGCGACTGGATTTCTTGGAATTCTTGCTTGCCTTCCTATGGTCCTTTGAATGACCAACAAGCTTGGGGTTAAATTGTAGATTTTGCATTTCAGCAATGGCTGTGTTCTTCTTTACCTGAAGCTTCACAGGCGTCTCTTCTTTTATAATTCGTTTAACTTCTGGCTTCCTGGAGTTAACCCCAAGATTCTTGCTATCAAGTGCATCCTGAAAAAATTTAAATTTTCATCTCAGAATCTTTTTGCTCTTTGTTGCAAAGAAAGAATAATTACCAACATCTGCAATAGGCCTAAGGATGCATAGATTATTTCCTTGTTCATAATATGCATAGAATTTGATTATAAAGCAGGTTAACAAGCTCACATCTCTGCATTGATCCTTCTCCTCATTAGTGAGAAAATCAGACCTATTCCTTGTATAACCATCACCTACAGATGAAAAATCAGTATAAATTAAATTTAGTTGTACATGACAGCTATAAGACTTAAAACATGCATGTGACAATTATTGATAAAATCAGAATAATTAATCTACTTTAAAGAACTTATCAGTACATCTGATTCGTATGGAAAATGAAATTATATTTCATCCACAACCAAAAGCAAAATTTGACCTTTATCCTGTCTGTTAACGCGCTTCTTATCAGAAATGAGCTTCCCATGGGAATGACCTTGGCGAAAATCGAAGAAGTGAATTAATCCCAATGCACATCCTGACTTGTACTTTTCATAGATTGCAGGGCTTTTAGGTGACAGCACAGGGCTCTTAAGCGATGGGCTCCTGGGCAATCTCCTATCCATATTTTGGGTGGATGAGTACTAACTATGAAGCATATTGTGTGTTCATTCACTACCTCTTTGATGCAACAGCATCAGATGAACACCTGAGCATGAGAACAAGGAAAAAGAATTGAAGAGACTATAAAGTTAATCAGTTAATCAGCTAAAGAGACTAAAATTGTCAGTGGGATATTCAATGACACCAGAAGCAAGTCGAAAAGTCAAAATCATGTACATTTGAATTTTTTTGCTGAGGTAATTCTCATAGAATTTAAATATTAGGTGTGCTATTGACACCATACGTTCATACCCAGCAACGATGGGTGGAAGAACCATGACACTGGTTGAAACAAATGCTTATACGTAGAGTATTTCGATTACAAACAAGTGTCTGATTGTACTGATAATGAACAACAAACTAAAATATTCAAAGCCATCTAAGACCCCAGAAAATGAAAAATAAAAAAGAAAGTAAAAATCTGCTAATTTCATGAAGAGGGGGAATGAGTTCTGGAGATTCCATGAAACAAGAGGCCATATCAAAGAATTAAAAGCCAGTTCAAGCCACTGCCAGCAAGTTCAAAGCAAAGTAACTCCATTTTCTTTTCAGCACCCGCTGGATCAGCTAAGGTTGAAGAAGCACACACCAAATCAACATAGAATGGAAATCTATACTTATCAATACAAAGAAGCATGTTTTGAGATACAAAGAGAAAGTACCTGAAATGGTTTGTGTTGAAGGAGAAGAAGAAGAAGAAGAAGAACAGAATCAACTACCCCTGTTTCAATATATTAAAAACTTTGGCATTCTATTTATGTCTGAACTCTGAACCATTTGAAAGAAAAAAAAAACCATCTTCATGCATTGCTCATCTTCTGCAGAAGCCAAAACCAAAAACCTTGTCCCTTCATCTACCCATATGACCACTTTTTTTTTTTTTTCTATTCCTTCCACTGACCAGTTCTTGTTATGGTGCTTTTCTGGCACTGGGTCCGTGAGACTTTTTGGCATTGAAGACAAACTGTAGAAGAGAAGAGAAGAAGAGAAAAGAATGGAGAGTTAAAGCCATGGAAGGAGAGGGAAAAAGAAAATTTTGGTTTAAAGATGAAGGATGGCAGAGAGTTATTATGACATTGACTAGTAATATAGTAAGGTTGCAGATATATAATATGTTACACGTTATTATGGGGTAACCTTTCAAATGAAGCAAAACCTTCTGTCTTCTTTTACTTCCCCCTCTCTTTCTTCTCTCTCTGCAATTAAACTTTCAACTATCATCACCAGTCCCCCCTCACTGCTCAATTCCACATATTACTCACTGACTCACATTTCTGGCGCTTTCTACAGTATACTATTGGATTTTTTTTTTAATTTAAAAATCAATTTAATATTAAATGTTTTTCAAAAATATATTACATTTCCCTATCCTTGTTCTGGTCGAAAAACAAAAAGCACTGTACCAGGTTACTATGTCTCACTCTCTGGCATTCCATGAAATGGTCTTAATGTTTAGCCTTTGTAATGGAAAGTTTAATGGTTTTGAGAGTGAAAGCCTGGCCATTTTGATGGTAGGAGTTGGGAGTATTCGTGTTAGGAAACGGCAGCGTGTTGGACGTCATGCACGACAGAATTGATCTTGCAGAGACGCTACTGTCAGGGAGGGGGGAAGGTGCAGTGACGTTGTCATCGTTGTCAACGTTTGTCTGGACGTTAAAACTGTTTTTGAAAATGGCTGTCTTCATGTGACCCTTTTGGATTTTCAATTTTCTGTACATCCAATTAGCTTGAAGTTGATATGAAAGGCGAATTTATATCGAAATGTCCACTAGGTAAACGCCATTGATGCTGCTCTGTCCTTTTCTCATGGTTCCTGAGACTTTTAAACTTGTTTTCAATAGATAAGGTAAATTTGAAGTTCAAAATTTTCATCCTAAACTATTTGTAATAAATATGCATCATTATGGAAGGCACGCTTGCGCCTTGGTGACATTATATAGTTGTAAATTTTATATGGAGAAGAAGATCAAAGATTGCTGTCACTCTTTATGTTGGCTCAATTAGTATTCATGTCTGCAATGATGCTTATTTAATCACTATGGTCTATGGTATATTTAATCCTACAATTATAATATTTTATATTTTATAGAAAGATAATCGTCACGCCCTTTCGAAGTCATCCAATACATCAGGCAACATGAATGCATAATCTTGGAAAGATTTAATTAAATATACGGTTCAAAATAATTCAATATTTGTAGGTGCTGGCATGATTTATTCAAATAATTCTCACATAGATTTTAATCAAATAATAAAGAAATTACCCATGAATTATTCACATGTTTTAGGTTTCAAATATATAACAATGAGATAGTATTGTCATATGAGATTTATATCATAAAGTGTGAACCCATGTTTTTTTTATGATTGTTTGATTTACAAGGCATGTTCAAATTAGTTTGCTACCAATAAGATTTTCAGGACGGTGAAAGCTGGATGGTTTGTTCCGATGGGAAAATCAATTGCCTATATTTTGGGTTAGCCGTCCATATCTCGACCAGCTGCCCAGTTGGGCTCAGGGGGTTGGGGACCGTTTTGAGTTGGGCCCGACATAACAAACACTGGGACCACTGCTCCTGACACTGGGTAACAACCCCTAAAACTATACCCAATCCCACCACCTGTCCAACAACATTACAACCATGCACTTGAATTTGAATTAAGCCGGACCTAGATTTTTCATAAAATTTCTAAATTTGAATCCCAAAATTTTCTTTTAAATCGACATGTTACCTCTGAATTTCAGCTTAACTAGAATGTTCAATGATTTTGATCGGTCTTCTATTTTATCATAAGAGTCTAATTTTCTTGTATTATTATTTAATTATTAAGTAACTAAACCGGTTTTGATAACGATTAGTATCAATTATGGTTATAGCCTGATTGGTCGGCAATATATTAGCTTGTTAGTGGTTTTAGATTTATTTGGTTTTACGCCATTGGATTTTGAGTCTGAAAGTGATACATAAACTGGGTGGAAACATCAATGAGTTTGTTAGAAGGGCAAAAATTCATAAGCTGGAAAAAAATAAATAAATAAATTATTCTCTAAATGTTTGATAAATTCATTGGATTCATTCGTGGTTTACAAGCTTCAACACCACCAAACTTATGCTTGAAATTCAAATTAATCCCAATTTTCAAACTTAGTCCAACAACCAAATTAACCAAATTCATGTGCAATCAACCTACCATAGCTACAAATAATTAAATATAAGGTTTTACTTAACTGAAAAAAAAAAGTAAAATTAAATTTGGAAGACATTTTCACATTTAGATTAGTTGCTTGTAAAATATGGAAATTTCAATGTTTTGAGTTAGTGTTTGATTTCATTTTCAACATCACCGTAGTGATTTAATCTCCACTGCGATCTTATTACCACAGTAATTTTATAATAAGTGATTTAAAATTATCTTATTTGGTTATTAATTATTAATTAATGGAAAAATAATAATTTGAATATTGTATGGAGATAATAATTTGTAAAATATTAGAATATTATTTTTTGTATATAAGGTATAATTAAATGATTTAATTAATAAATATGAGAAATATATTTATCCATAGATAAATAAACTTCTAAAATATTAACTAAATAAAAATCTTTGGATGAATTAGAAAATGAAACTAAATCTATTATAATGATAATGAATTTGTTGAGAAAAAAAATTATAACATATGAAAAACAAGTAAGGTACTTTTGAATTTGGTACAAAGAATATTATATATATATATATATTAAGTGTAGATGTTTACTATATAAAAGTAATTACAATAATGTGAGAAATTAAGTTTTTTATTCACACATTAAAAGGATAATATTAATTATAATTAATTTTATAGATCATTTCACTTCGATGAAAAATTTGTTTATTTTTTCGGATGGAAAGATTATTCTTCAAGACATTAATTCAATCACTCTCATTGATTTTAGATCATTGTTGTGTAAAAAATATTAAATTTTAATCAAATACAGTGATTTTATTACGCGGTATAAATCATATAAGTATCAACGTAATCACCCTAGACAAACACAACCTAAACTTTTTTATTTTTGAAAAATGTGATCTAATTTGTATCTAAATTGATGGAAGAAGTTTAGTTCAAAATAAATGGTTAAAATACTCACTAAGTTTCTATATTCATATAATTTATTTAATTTAGTCAATATACTCAAAATCGAAGCAATTAGTCTATTTATTTTGGAAATTTTTTTAATTTAATTTCTCTCACTAATGACATTTAATTTTACCGTTAAAATAATGATATCATCATTAATATCGACATTGACGTTGTATATTTTAATGATGTAGCATGCCACGTGACATCAACTTGATGATATGACAATACCATGTGGCCTTAATATGATGACGTGACAATACTGCGTGGCATTGACTTGTTGATATGTCAATGTCATGTGGTAAATAAAAAAAAATCTTTAAACAAAATTTGTTGTGTCACGTTATAAGGATTAAATTGAACAAAAATATACAGTATAAGGACTAAATTGAACAAAATTGAGATGTTGAGGGTCTGAATTGAAAAAAATATTTGAAAAATATAAATCTTTAAGTAGATGGTAGATATACTTATTAATAAGTTAAATATTTAAGTGTAAAATATTTATTGTGTTAAAAAATATATATAAATATTTTCATATTTGATTATTTGATTGTGGAATCTGTACATTAATTTATTTTTTTTGTAAAAATTAAGTTTGAATTATCATTCTATAAAAAAGTTAAAAAAAATCATACCTAAAGTCAAATTTAGATGATTAACTTGCATTATGTTAGATGAGGAAGAGAGATATGAAGTTAACGATAATTATAAAAATAAGTATTCGTTATGACTTGCTTAATTTAGGCATGATAAACTCCTATTACAGTCATAGAATTTAAGTTACTTTACTCATTCAATTATTTATTTATATTTATATTTTTACTTTATTTGATATTTAAAGTTATATTATTTAGGTTGAAATTTTTTGGATTAAATACTACATTTATGGTTGATAGAGTTAAATATAATTGTAAATATTTATATAATTTTAATTTTTTTTTACAAAATTTTTGTAGATTTAAATCAATAATGTAAATTTAAATTTAGTAGAATTTGATTATGGTATTTGAATTTAAATAAAATCGTTTTATAAGAAACTTTGAGTAAATTTAAATAAAAGGTAAATTATGTAAGTATTAAATAATTACAAAAAATTTGATACTTGTAAATTGTGAAAATTGTAACTAAATAAACCTATTTTGCTTATTTTAGTTCAGCTCAAGTTAAAAATTAAGTCAAATAAATTTTTAATTTGTATACTATAGATAGAAAAAAAAATTATTTAGTATTTTTATATTATTTTATTTCAACATAATGCAAGTTATTCATATAAATTTGACTTTAGGTATGAATTTTTTTTTATAAAAAGAAAAATTAAACTTAATTTTTGCAGAGAAGATATATTATTGTACATATTTTAGAATCAAATAATCAAGTATGAAAATATTTATACATATTTTTTAGCACCATAAATCTTCTGTATTTAAATATTTGACTTATTAATAAGTATATCTATCATTTATTTAAAGATTTATATTTTCAAATATTATTTTCAATTTAGTCCCTTAATATTTCAATTTTGTTCAATTTAATTAATGTATTATATATTTTTGTTCAATTTAATATTTACGACGTGATACAAAAAAAATTTTAAAAATTTTTTTATCTGTCATGTAGCATTGAAATGTCAACATGTCAATGTCATGTCAATATTGCCACTCATTATATTAGGACCATGTGGCACTGTCACGTCATCAAGTTGGTGTCATGGAGCATACCACATCATTGTGTGGATATCACGTCATCAAAATATGTCACATCAACGTTGATATTATTTTTTAATGATAAAATTAGATATAGTTAGTGATAGAGACTAAACTGAAATAATTTTTAAAATTAAAAAATTAAATCACTTCAATTTTAAGTACATAAATTAAATTGAATAAAATATATAGATATAAAAACTTATGAGTATTTTGATTCAGAACAAACTTCAACACTACATGCTTTACGTCCTTGTTCCCGTCTAAGCTTTACACCCAATGAGTACATGGGCCTGAGGTCCAAGATTGTCCATACTTTTCAAATCCAAAAGCCCAAACAATTTCAACGTTCCAACTTCAAACGACGCCGTGCGGCATCAAATTTCCCAATCCTAAAACCTCTATCCCCTCCACACTAAAACCTCACTGCATCTCTCTTTCTCTCTCTACAATGGCTTTCAGGCTCCTCTCTCTCCCCACCTTTCTTTCTCCTCAACGCAACTATGTCTCTCTTAAAACACACCACCACCATCGCCATCGTCATTTCCCTTTCAAGCCTCTTCGCCTTCCCGCCATCGGCCCCGACGGAAAGTATTATCCTAGCCCCGACGACGATGACCCGCCCGAAGCCCCCGAAGACTCTATGCACGGGGTAGACAAGTTCCAGCAAATCCACCGCCAAGCCGCCCGGGCTCGCAAACTCCAGGAAGAAGATTTCAACAAGCACAAGTCAAATTACCTTTCTGCCATTGCTGACGTGGACGAAGACGTATTGAACAAAGAGAAAACGGGAAACGATGATGGGGACGATTTGTTCGGTGAGATTGATAAAGCCATTGCAATGAAACGGCAAGAGTTAGTTGAGCAAGGTTTGCTGCAACCAGCTCCGAAAAAAGAGGAAGCCTTTGATGATGAGCTGGGACCTGATGAAGTTGTTGACTTGGAAGAAATTGATAAATTACAAGCTTTGAATGTTGTTTCTGATTTGGATGATGGAGAAAATGAAGATTCAGATGAAGAAGATTCTTCCAAATTCGATGTCCGTATAAGTGATTCTGAAGGTAAAAAAGGAGAAAAAGATAAAGTTAATTTGTTGGATTCTTCTTTTGATTTAGATTTAGATAGTTTTGGAAAGAGTAAAGTTAGAATTGTGGAACCTAAGTTTAAAATGAGTTTAGCTGAGCTTTTAGATGAAAGTAAAGTGGTGCCCGTTTCGGTTTATGGGGATTTAGAGGTTGAGATAACAGGGATACAGCATGATTCAAGGGTGGTTAGTGCTGGGGATTTGTTCGTTTGTTGTGTTGGGAGGAGAACTGATGGACATTTGTATTTGAGTGAAGCTGATAAAAGAGGAGCTGTTGCCGTTGTAGCAAGTAAAGAGATTGATATTGAGGATACCTTGGGATGCAAGGCATTGGTCATTGTTGAGGATACTAATTCGGTTTTGCCTGTGTTAGCAGCATCTTTTTATAGGTACCCTTCAAAGAATATGGTAGTTATTGGGATCACTGGGACTAATGGTAAAACAACCACGTCTTATTTGATAAAAGGGATGTATGAGGCAATGGGTTTGAGGACTGGAATGCTAAGCTCGGTTGCTTATTATATACATGGTGATAATAAGTTGGAATCCCAAAATACGACCCCAGATGCTGTTTTGGTTCAGAATTTGATGGCTAAGATGTTGCATAATGGAACAGAGGCGGTTGTTATGGAGGCATCTTCTCATGGACTGGCTTTAGGGAGGTGTAATGAGGTTGATTTTGATATTGCGGTGTTTACTAATTTGACTAGGGATCATTTGGATTTTCATGGGACTGAGGAGGAGTATAGGGATGCTAAAGCAAAGTTGTTTGCAAGGATGGTCGATCCTGAGAGGCATAGGAAAGTTGTTAACATTGATGATGCGCAGGCACCTTTTTTTATTGCGCAAGGGAGCCCCAAAGTTCCTGTGGTGACCTTTGCAATGGAGAATAAGAATGCAGATGTTCATCCCCTGAAGTTTGAGCTGTCTTTATTTGAGACGCAGGTCTTGGTTAATACACCACATGGGATATTGGAGATTTCTTCAGGTTTGCTTGGAAGGCATAATATCTATAATATTCTTGCAGCTGTGGCTGTTGGGATTGCAGTTGGGGCACCCTTGGAGGACATTGTAAGAGGGATCGAAGAGGTTGATGCTGTTCCAGGTAGGTGTGAGTTAATAGATGAGGAGCAGGCGTTTGGAGTAATCGTGGACTATGCTCACACTCCTGATGCCCTTTCTAGGCTGCTTGATTCTGTAAGGGAGCTTGCACCAAAGAGGATTATTACTGGTATGCTTCTACTTATGGTTTTTCTTGAACTCCCTACTTCAAATGAAACGATACTTCCTCCAAATTGAACATCATTACCTGTTCTTTTCTTTTTTTCACTCCTTTTTTCTAACCAATTATATGTCTTTTCTATAGTTATTGGTTGTCCTGGGGAGAGTGACCGGGGGAAAAGACCAATGATGGCAAAAATATCAACTGATAAAAGTGAAGTGACGATTCTGACATCTGATAATCCAAAGAGTGAAGATCCATGTAAGTATAAGACAATGTCAAATCATCATGAGTTGCAACATTGGTTGCTTAGAAACATGTGGCTATTTACTTATATGTTTCATCTTCTTATCAGTGGACATCTTGGATGACATGTTAGCTGGCGTGGGGTGGACAATGCAGGAATATTTGAAATATGGAGAGAATGATTACTATCCACCTCTCCCAAATGGTCATCGACTTTTTCTGCATGATATTAGGCAGGTAGCTGTACGTTGTGCTGTTGCCATGGGTGAAGAAGGCGATATGGTTGTAAGTTATTTGAAACTTGGATGTGCTTTTTGAAGGGAATTGGTTAGCTTCTATTCCTAGTAATCTGGAAACCCACATCTTCATTACTATAGTTATATGCTTTTGCGAATGAATAGTTTTACAATTCTGGACCTTATGTAATTGCAGTTCTCACGCAACACAAAAGAGTTGCACATTACCTCATGTGTATAATTTGTTGAAAAGTTTAATTATTTATTTTGCACGGTTTCCTGTTGAACTTTAGAGTTTGGAGAATAACAATGTGAAAAGAATTTGTTGTTGTTTCCTCCCATCCCACTTCCTCCTTTCTGCTCTTTCCCCCTTTTGTTGGAGGGACGGGGGGTGGGTTACTTCAATGACGTTAGTCATCCCTTCTCTTGTCATGCATGCCAGCCTGCTAGGCTTGAATTTTCATGGGTTAACGTAGCCCATGTCTCTCCTTACTCATGCTCTGTTCTGCTTATAACTAGTTGATATGTATATTTGTATATTTGACACTAATTGTGTGATGCAGGTGATTGCTGGCAAAGGCCATGAAACATATCAGATTGAAGGTGACAAAAAAGAGTTCTTTGATGACCGTGAGGAATGCCGGGAAGCATTGCAATACGTTGATGAACTCCACCAAGCAGGAATTGATACCAGTGAATTCCCATGGCGGTGGGTTCATTCTCTATTAATTCTGCTTAATTATCGAAGAATTCTTCAGTTTTACCAATGTGGCTTGTCCAGATCAATTTCCTATGTGGAACTGCGTATCATGTTTGTGAATTATAAGGATCATATGTCTATGTCAATTATGATACCATTATACTCCTAGCAAAAGGAAATGGAAGAATGACTGCTATCGCATGGATTTATATTATAAAGCTGTAATTTCATGTTTCTTTCTTGCCTATTCTCTGCAGGTTGCCAGAGAGTCATTAATTTCCATGAGTGTGCAGATAGGTTGATGTTAGACTATGGCAGGGAATGGTACCTCTGGATCAAAATCCTGCATTTTGATCCTTTGACAATATTTTAACTGAAAAACATGAGGATGCTGCTGCTCTGGTGGAGGCACTCATATAAGCTGTTTGAGGGCATGGATTGATGGAGTCCTTAACTAAATAGAGAACAGTAAGAACTCCACCTTGCAATCTCATTAGTTTGTATGTAACTTTGTTGAAGTCTTATAGAATTCCTTTTGGATATAAATTTTGAGGTAGTCCTTTACTTTCTTTTCAATTATTGATCGCAATGCATTCAAAGCTGGAGGCTTGGCGGCAGGGAGTAGATTGTACTGTATGCTTAAAAGCAGAAGTGGTTCATTTCAGCTGTTTTAGTAGTAATTCTTAATTGTCTTGTTTCTTTTGTTCTCAAATAGGTTATTCTTGATGTAAATTCTTTTTGTCCAGGTTTTGCTAATTTTGATATCATTCCAAAAGGCTGCTCATAAAAATGGGCCCTGTAACAGATATGAAGGTACAATTTTTTTGTATGCCAAATGACTATGTTTCTGTGTGTATATGTAAAATCTTATTCTGAAATCTGATTGTGGAATGATAACAGATTCTGTTAACTGGATGTTGCACTTTTGAAATAGTATTACAGATTATTGTGGTGCAGCATGTGCTTGATTAGTCTGATGGAACAACCTCTAAAGTTGTTGGTTTCTTAATGATTTGATATTATTCTTGTTGCCAATCATGAAGAAAAAGTAATGAGTGCATAACAAGTTTAATGCAATTTAGATAATGCTATAGTTTGCTTCTCTTTGTGTAAGGATACTTAAGGCTGGTCCTTTGATTGTTAAAATAAAAAGACATGAACCCGAGGTTTCAATTTTGCGTTTCTTCCATTTTGGATGGAATATAGGCGCATCTGTACTGCACAACCAAGCAAAAATGTTGCTTTGAAAAAAAAAACCCTGAATGAGGAGCCAACTTGATATTTTGGTTACTTTTAGTGTTAGGGTTTAATCAGTTACGGTGAGTATCAGTTCAAGCATCTGCAAGCTATAGGCTTTTGTAGTCCACAAATGTATGGTAAGCATGATATTTTGTGAAAGGATTAGTCAAGCTTTTTGTTGAGGACCGATTTATCTGCTTTCTAAATTCTAAGAAAGGAAAACATTACCAGATATGTAGCGTAGGTTGGAATCATCTTGGCTCATACTATGCCGTAAGTTTTTTAAGTGTATTCGTTATCCCATTTATTCAGTTATATTGTTAGTATACAAGGACGGCATTGAGTTAATATGGCAAATAGTTGTGTCTAATTGTTGTAGATATGCATGAAGCTGCAAATTCTTGCAGTGGATCAAGGAGTTTCCAGTTCAGTCTCCAAGGACATTAATGCCATTTCAATGCCATTCTGCAAACTGTAGCTGGTACACTGCTGCTAAGCTGGAAAGCCTCTGAACCAAGATATACCGAACTCTTTCTATTTCAATCGTTGAAGGGTGGTGAAACTCAAAGGAAGCATATAGACAACATGCCGAGACTTAATGGCTAATTTGGTAACTCAAAATCATTATAACTAAGAATTTTATAGCCAAAAATGTCGAACAATCAAATTTTCATGGCTCCTTACCTTTTATTTCCCTTTTACGTTCAAAGCATCAACCATGTCATTCATTTTCCTGGTTTCGTGATGCTCATGCATCTTGTAGCGATTTATAAACCAGGTTAGTGTTTGAGGTTTCAAGCTGGATTGTCTGTCAATCAGGTTGTTTCAATTAATCGACAATCTAACATGTATCACGAATTTATGTTTTTAACTCAAAAGACATACTGATAATCAGAGGAAGGTTTTTATTTATAAAATCAAAATTTATCACGTAAAATTCGTGACACATAATTGTATTTAAAATTTTGTTGATTTTATTTGATTAATTGTAATTATTTTCTTTCTAAAATTTCAAGATGAATTTATTATTCATGAATCGTAAAATTTCAAGATATACTTAATTTTTGAACTTATAATCCATAGAACGCGTTTCCATAACTGAAGAAATTAATGCGTTTTTATAATAGAATCTTATTATTCATGAAATACAATTTCATAATTAAAAAAATTAAGTAGAATCTTATTATTCATGGAATACAATTTCATAATTAAAAAAATTAACGTGTTTTTAGAATTAAAAATGAATAATAAAATTATAAGTAGAAGATAATGAAAGGCAAATCCTCCTTGTTAATGGAAAATCCTTGCATACTTGATCAGAAAATTAAAAACGTTACCCGCCAATCATCATGAATAATAAGAGAAAAAACCCATTTATTGCACTCAAGAAACGTTGGTGTGAGTAAGAAAAGAAAAAAAATCTATTACATTACAGCTGGAACTTAAAGAGAGGTAAAAGCACCAAATAAGGCTAAAGAATTATAATGAATTTTACATGGTAGGCAAATCAAAGACAAAACAGAAAGTTTGGTGGAAAGTGAATACAGGAAAAAGCCAACTGGTGCTCCGATTTTGATGGCCTAAAAGGTTAATAAATGCAGTGTTTAATACTATATATTAAGTAATGCTGGTAAACCCAAGTGTTCAAAGAACTAAAGCTCGAGCAATCATCCATCAGACCAGCTTTTTGGAAAAAAGGGGTGGAAGGGAAAGACGATTACCCCATAACTCTCTCTGCCATAACTTCACCCAACTCACTGACTCCGTCGTTTATTTTTTTTTCTCTTTTCCTCTGCAACATGAGACAGCAAGAGAAGGACAAGTGTATAATTTCTTTCCTTTCAGAGCGGGACGTATGGACATAAATGCAGAGAGAGAGAGAGAGAGGCGCTCTAGTAAGTTGTAAGACATGGAGTTTGACTATGATGATTGATGATGAGCGAAAAGGGATCCTCCTGGTTTGAGTCTGTGTTGTCGACTGATGCATGGTGAGGAAAGTTCTTCTCTTCTGAACAGAACTACAGAAAAATGATTGGTTTTTCTCTTGTTTTGGAATTCTTTTGATCATGTATCTCGTTCCTGAGGTGAACCTCAGCCTAAGAATTTGACTTTACTAGCTTTTTGATTTGTTGTGACTTGTTCTAGTTCTTTGACTGTTTCATGGCTATCTGTAGTACCTCTGGTCATATTTCTGGGTCTATGAGACCGTAATACAAGAAATCTCTTTTATTAGGTTCTGAAATATAAACGTCAATTCTTTTTCATTACTGATTGATAACACTCTTTTGTAGATGCTCAGATCATGTTCTTCAGGGGCTTAGTGGTTTTGAATCTTTTTATATTGCATCCACAAGTAGTTTGTGGTGCAACTTTATGTTTTTTTTGGCTTTTATTCGGTCGGACGGTATAAGTTTGAGGCTTCTGCATTTCAAAGACTCACTTGATTGTTTGTAGGTGTTTATGTAGGAATTGGAATTTGATTTAGTCTTCTAGGAACTGAAATGATCCTTGCTTTAACATCTCGGTTCCATTTTGTTCTCTGTGTATTGGGTCCAATTGTTCATCCTTTTGGACCTTTCTCAATTATGTTCCTGCTAGAATTAGAATAAAGGGAATCTGTCAAAGTTCATTCAGTTCCATTTTTTCACTCATATAATCCTATGATTGATTTTATTGAACTTATTTCCCACCCCCATCTTTGTTTTCCCCTGGTTTAGTGGATTGTCATATACTTTTGGTCAGGCAATACTTATGGTGGGTGTTAAACAATATTTGCCCTTTAATTCACTCTCATTGATCTTGGGCTGTTCTTTGCTATGCCACAGGGTGGGTGCAGCTAATGTATTATATAGTTTGCTCCTACTTTGCACTATTAACTTGTGAAAGAGTGTTATGCTGGAAGGAGTAGATTTGATCTTGAGATAAGCAGCACTTCTAGTGTCCAACAGCTATCATACTTCTAGCAATGTCCTGTGACATTGATGACAAGTGGGGCTCATTGTCGATTTATTTGATATAAGTGGGGCTAATTGGTGATCTAAAATTTTCTGAGTCATTATATGGTCCTAAGTTTTTGCAAAGGTCAGGTTCAAGTGATGGCCCCAGCAGAAATGGGAGAACTTGAATTTCAGCGACGTTGGGAGTACAGGAGGAGAGACAATGACTTTGATTCTTCATGCGATGATTCAAAATCAAGTAGCGAGCCACTTCGCAGAAGGCATAAGCTGGTATCAAGCTTGATCTCCGTAGGTGATCATCGAACTAGTGGACTTAAGCAGAAGGACAACGACAATCCTGGAACAGGGGATCAAATCAATGTTGGGAAAGCAAAGACACGGAAAGCCAGGAATATAAGCAACAATTTGCAGAACAGTAAAAGGAAGAGGGGTTCTCCGAAAGAATTTGATTTACAGAAGGGTGATACAAGGGCTCATGATCCTGTTCCTTTGGATGATGTTAAGAACTTCATGGAGTCTTTATTAGAGGATCTTAAAGTTACTAGAGAGAACTTATTGAAATGGTTGATGGAGGAAATGCAAAAGTTGGTGGCAGATGATACTACTCCAGAGCCAAAAAGGAGAAAACGTGGTCATAGAGGGAAAAAGGTCCAGTTGCAGCCAACAAAAAAATCTAAGAAAGTTCAAGATCAACATGAAAAAACCGCCAAGGAGAGCATGCAAGTCCAGCATCCAAATAACTTCGAGGAAAGTATCCAAGTCCAACACCATAATAACTTTCAGGAAACAGTCCTTGCACAACAGCAAAACAACTTTCAGGTGAATGTGATGCAGCTTCAAGAGGAGGAGAATATTAACTGGCAGCATCAGAATGACTTCAAATATGGCATGAGATCTCAGAACTGCAATAATAGATCTTTAGTAAGACTTCCTAAAAGTAGTAATGCTGCTGATTCTACTGATTGCTTCAATGCATTAGGAGATGGAGTTGACTCTGGACAGGTAACTAAGGTCATTACTTCATCAAAGAAGAACAAAGGAGATAGCTTGTCAATATCTGCAAAGTTAAATCTTCAAACAAGTTGTGCTGACCAAGATGTTCAATTGCAGAGTCATAAGAGCGTTGTGTTGGCAATAGAAGCTCAAAAGAGGAAGGGTGGATCTTTGGAGAGGAGTCTGAAAAGCAAGAAGACTGTTGATTGCAGCAGTCACTATCAAGTACCTGAAGATCAAGGTGGTCATGGCCAAGCCATGAGAACTGCAGTAGCCACTGAAAAGACCAACGGGGAAATGTTGGGATCATCTGTTGTTCAAAATTTTCTATCTAGTCCCTCAGGTCAGGCACCTTCTTCAATGTATTTAACGTTACCCACTGTCCTAACTGAGCCCATTGTCGCTCCCATTGTTGCTAATCACGGGCTTGATGCTTCATTATGCGACTATATTCTACCAAGAGTTGCTGAGAAGAAAAGAGGTGTGAACTCAGAAAGAATGAATCAAATTCTGGAAGCAAGTTGTACTCAAGGATCATTTCCAGTTGTACATCCAGAAGAAAGAATTCAAAGCTTTGCACCAATGGGATCCAGAAACACGGGTTGCGTTAATCAGAACAGCACCCCAACTTCAGGTATTGGGAATGGATATCCTGTCCCACTTCACCAGGGTATAGATGTTGGTTTAAGCATTCCAAGACAAGCTCATGCAGGATATCTTTCACAGGACAATGACAAAACACTGGCTTTGAGGATGAATGGAGGAGCAATCAGATTTCCTGGGGGAACCTATAATCTGTCAGAACACCCTGCTGCCAACAATTGTCATTTCCATTCAACTTATCAATCCGACAGTGGACTTACGTTGTGTCAACTCCAAAACATTAAAGATGGTCATCTTTTCCCGAAGTAGTGCATCAGCAGGAATTAAGCCTCTTAAGGAAAACTATTCTAGGCAAACAGGTCTCAATCCCAAGTTGTTTCTAGATTGTCTGGTCTGTTTTTTCCTTTTCTTTCCTTTTCAATCTTTATAACCCCGAATTAGTGTTCTTTGATTGTTTTCCATCTGATTCTGTTTTAAAAAATGGATGGAAGTTAGTTTCATTCTTCAAAAAACACTGTGCATTTGCCAACTAAAAGAAAATGGGCAGAGATTTAAGGTCCAATGTGCGGAATCATAATTCCTACCCTTGCTTGATGCCTCAAGAAATTCTAATTGTGCAGCAAAGGGGTTTGGATTGTTGGGTCCTTTAAAATCTTTCACGTCTGATTAATGGAGTCAAGTTGACTGTGGCACGTGACAAAAGGCCTAAATCCTGTTGAAAAGAGAGTTCAATGTTGTTAACAGTGAACAGATTCCCTTAGCATTCAACTGTACCCACCTTGGAGGATAAGGGAAAGCCTAATGGGTCAAGAATGCTTGATGAAAGAGTTTAAAACCTAATGAAACCAAAGCCACACTTTGATCAGAAGGCAGGGCATATGCAATTGGATTGGTGAATATATCAGAAATTAAAGGGAAAGAATCCTTCATTAAAGAGTTGCTTGATATGTTTTGTTGAATTGGGAATTCATTACTGATCAACTAGCCGATGATACCTCTTTAATGTATTCCATTGAATGTGGATGGAATTGCTATTGCTGTTAGTTTCATTAAAGCATGAAATTCCATGATATATCTGATTCTCTCCTCACTTAAAAAAAAAAAATCTTATCTGTCTGCCATAAGTGAAAGATATGATTTAACAGAGGATCTTCGTCGCTTCCTCCTTTTGTTGGACGCTTTATAGGATGGAAACTAGACAATGACATCCCACCAAATTTACGATTGTTTTCAGTTTAATAACCACAAACCTGTCCATCTTTCAAACCCTTTGTCGAAAGCATTACAACACTAATCATCATCAAATGAGAAGATGATTAAAATCTCAAAGTTTAAAGATTGGTATAATTATCCAAAGAATTCTAGGCAAATTGTCGGCACCTCGAACAGCCATGGTCTTCGACGATGGGCACATGCGGCAGTTCATTTGGGGTACATAACCACATGCATGGTCCAACAAGAAACAACATAAAACACGTCTTGAGATCGTTTTGATGTCGAAGCCATGAAAGCAAAACGACAAGCGAACATGGAGGAAAAAGTTTGTGCACAGCCCCAACTGTGATTCTACTATTACCACTTGAAAGTGACGACCCTCTTCTTATTTCTTGTTTGGTCGACGGGTTTTGCTTCTTTCTGAAAAATCATTGTCGTCAATGTGGGTTGATTCCTACAGGAACTTTTAGCACTGGATTGATTGGCTAATCTCACCAAGAAAGAAAAAAGAAAAGGAGAGAGAGAAAATTCATTGCTTATAATTCTTATGTGATTGAGGCCTAAACCTAGCAAACCAAGAATCTTTCTTCTGCCATTGAAAGTAAAGTCTAAAAAGGAAAAAGGAAGAAAGGAAAATTCTCCCAATAATGGATTAACACTTGCTCTTGAAGGTTGGGCCTAAAAGGGTTCTATGATTACCTTACTTTTTCTTAATTGAAATATTTAGGATGGGTGTGAATCATTTTTGCACAAATTCTCATATCTAAAACAACTTTATATGGTCAAATATTCAATGGGTACTATTCATATTGTAAATTTGTTTTTTCATATTTTTGTTACAAATTCTCATAAAATATTGTCAATATAATTAGAATTTAGACACAAAGATACTTTCTTAAACCAAAATTTAAGTACAGATTTTTTTTTTTCCAAAATTGGGTGATAATAATCCAAAAGCCTTTTTTACCCTTTTCTTGATGATGGCTATGAATATGATTCCTTCACAATCCCAAATCACAACCGACTTCCCTTGTCCTGAGGAAGAGCAAATGTGCAAGAAACTCTCGTGACGGTGTAAAGGGGAGTGACATGACAATACTAAAAGACAATAGGCAATCATTCATACAAACAACTGAAAGATTAATAGCATCCTTCATTCCCGTCGACGTTTCTTACCGCGGTTTTCCAACCATGCGGACACGTACGGAATCGGGAATCCCCCCTCCACCGGCCACAACCATTTTAATTATTTACCTCCATAAAAGATTAATATTGATAATTTATATAATTTATTTTGTGAACAAAACTTCAACCCAATAATAAAATGTTGGGCAATGGTCTCCAAAGCTTTTACTCTACTAAAAATCATTTTTAAAAAGAGAAAAGAATTGCCAATTGCTTAGTAAAAGGGTAAACGACGTCGGACTGGTGACTTCAGCAGGCATGCAGTTAGGTGGCCTTTGAGGCCGTGACGGTTGCTTTCATTTTCTTATCTCACTTCCTTCCAAAACCAGTAGATCCATTGCTCATTTATTGTTTCCATTTATTAACAACCACAACTCCAGTACTGCTACTCATTATTTTGTTTTTTTTATTTATTGGATCTTGAATTTAATCAGTAGTAAGAACAGAACAAAAACCAAAAGCAAACATCTTGTCTGATGCCTAGAAATAAGGGAACTTCAAAGGGTCCCTGAAGAAGGAGAATTGGGAGTAGGAGGATAACCCCGTCAATGGATTTGCGGAGTCTTTGCAGAGTAATCTTTGTAACAGCTCTGATTTCACTTGTCTGTCAGCCATGTTCTGTCACCGCCGGTGATATAGTACACGACGACGATTCAGCTCCCAAGAAGCCCGGTTGTGAGAACGACTTCGTTCTGGTAAGCAGTCGAATCTTATTTCTTTCCTTCTACCACTTCTTGTTTCTTTGTTTTCTCAACTTGGTTTGCTTAAATTTTTGGTTTTGATTCCTTTTTTCTTGAATTGGTAGTGGTAAGCACTTAAATTTTGTTTCTTTTCGCTCTAGTGTTCAGAAGAAATGGAATTTGGAAGTCTTGAAGTGGGCGTTTTGGATGTTGATTTTCTATAATTTAATTTCTTAAAGACTCAAATTTGTGTATAAACTAAACTAGCTTTAGTCTGGTGAATTGTACTATATCAGTATATTGTATAGCATTTCGTTCTTATCTTAAGTTGCTGGGCGAGCCCTGTTTTTTTTTTTGCTGCAATTTTAATTTGGTGATTTTTATGCAGTTATTTTCTCCTTCTACTTTCTATGTGTCTTCTTGGTATTATATTCCTAGATTGATATTAACTGTTTGTCTTAGTGGTTAGTTTATAAAAATTTTTGAAGTTGGAGTGAGAAATCGTGATAATAGCTATTTACTTTCATTGCTCATATAGGATTTCCTGCCCTTTCTGTCATATTGTTTCTCCTTCAATTTAGGACTCTCCACGTTGTTGGAGTAAACTTGTTCTCAATATTGATTTGCATGGCTGTTGTATCTTGTTGATTTTATCATCGTTTTTGTTTCATCTATAGAGTTTAATCTTCAATTCTCTTGACTTTGTTAGGTCAAAGTTCAAACTTGGGTTAATGGCATAGAGGATGCTGAGTTTGTCGGTGTAGGTGCCAGATTCGGTACTACCATAGTGTCAAAGGAGAAAAATGCCAACCAAAGACGCCTTATTCTTTCTGACCCTCGTGATTGTTGTAGTCCCCCAAAGAATAAGGTTTGTTATTTGGACTATCGGTATACTCTTATATTTATGTATGTCCATGCACAACAAGAAAGTGTAGTAGACTAAGACCAATCAATAACTTCAATTTTGTTAGCTTGCTAATGATGTCATTATGGTGGACCGAGGCAACTGCAAATTCACAACCAAGGCAAATAATGCAGAGGCGGCTCATGCTTCAGCTGTCCTCATTATAAATAATCAGAAAGGTAATTAATGTTTTTGGTTGTTATTTGATGGTGTGTTAACTAGTTGGGGTTTTTGAATGCATTGTTGATAAATAATCAGAGTGGTATTGTTACATTAACTGGAATAGGAATGGTTTTTCATTATTGCTCTGAATTTTACCCTTTTGGATTGCCATGAACAAGTATGAGATTGGCAGTGTTCAGTTTTCAATTGTTGTTGAATAAATAGTTTGACCTAGAAAGACAACATATTGGAGCACATTGTTATTCTTCTCCTGCAGAACTCTACAAGATGGTATGTGAGCCTGATGAAACAGATCTAGATATACAAATACCTGCTGTCATGCTCCCACAAGATGCTGGTGCAAGCTTGGAGAAAATGTTGACAAGTAATGCATCAGGTATGTTCTACTCTAATATTTGTTTTACTTAATTTTGTCACCAGCATACATGATGTCTTTCTAAATGCTTTGCGCTTTTGCAGTGTTGGTACAGCTTTACTCTCCAAAGCGACCGCTAGTTGACATAGCCGAAGTGTTTCTATGGTTGATGGCAGTTGGTACCATATTGTGTGCTTCGTATTGGTCTGCATGGAATGCAAGAGAAGCTGCTATCGAACAGGACAAACTATTAAAGGTCACATGCAGTAAATTTTGCATATTGCCCCATGCAGCATGTATAGAGTTGTGTCTTTCTGTTTACAGCTATGTTATGCTTATTAATGGATAGACCTTATCTCATCAATGCAGGATGCCTTGGATGAAATTCCCGATACCAGTCATGTAGCTTCTGGTGGTATTGTGGACATTAACACTACATCAGCTGTCTTATTTGTTGTTGTTGCTTCTTGTTTCTTGGTTATGCTTTACAAGCTTATGTCATATTGGTTTGTTGAGATCTTGGTGGTTCTTTTCTGCATAGGTGGTGTGGAGGTACAACTTCCTTTTATGTCTGGTTCCCAGTTATTATTCATCTATGCATGCAAGCATACGCTGCTTCACTTAATTCATGTTATTGATTTGCATGCACAAAATGTTTCTATGAATATTACCAAATTTTGTCTCATGTGTTCCAGATATTTCAATAAAGTATTGGCATGTAACTCTAAAGTTTCATGTATGTGCAGGGCCTTCAAACTTGCTTGGTTGCTTTATTGTCAAGGTATTCATGTATTTCTTAGTATGAACTCAGTATGTTATGGGAAGTTTGCATTTAAACACCCGCCAAGTCTTCATGTCCACTTTTGTTAATTGATTCTTGTATATTCACTGTGGGTCATGTTTTGTTATATTGTCTGCATGATATAGAGCGGATGGTGATAAGTGATAACCATCAAAGTATTATGAGCTGTTGAATAAAATGATTTAGTTTGAAAACTATTTTGTTGATAATTGCACCAACTGTCATCAATAGATGAAAAAAATGGTCACACTTTGTTGCTATGGATGTCCATGCATTTTGTTTCTTTTGCCTAGATAAATACCCGTCTCTGTGTTTTACATCCTTCATTAATTAAGGGGATTGACTTGTCTTTTCAATGTTGTGAACAAATATTTATGTCTCAGGTGGTTCAAGCATGCTGGAGAATCATATATAAAAGTCCCTTTCTTCGGAGCTCTCTCATATCTCACATTGGCTGTTTCGCCTTTCTGCATAGCATTTGCTGTTGTTTGGGCTGTTTACCGCAATGTTTCCTTTGCTTGGATAGGTCAAGATATACTAGTAAGGATATACTTTCTTATTGTTTTATTTAACATATTTCAAGATTATATAAGTTCCATTATTGTAAAGTATTACTAATCCCTTTTTTTGTTATCCATTTTTTCCACTTTCACTTGGTGATGTGCTAAATTTTGGGTTCTGGCTAATGGCTGGCAACCATCAATAAGAGGCAAGCTAATTGGATCCATGAGTCATGTTGTGAATACAATAGCTATGTGCTTCAATAATAGAATGTGCCTATCTTTATACACCATGCACACCCTATCTTATTGAGCAACAATTTTTCTTTCCTATTAATGAAAAAGAGTGAGTTTAAGATAAGTTAATGTTTCAATTAATAGATGACAACCCTTTTTTTTCTTCCGGATGCATGATAGACAATTTCTCTTTATTTTTTTTTTATGAAGCTACGGCTTCGCTAGGATATTCAATATAAATAGTGGATTTAGAATGCTCTAATTGGTCAGTGATGGAACTATCTTAGGTGTCATGTATTGCAATATCAAATTAATGAGTATAGATTACAACCACCATTTATTTGGATGGATATGAGACATATGGCTTAGTCCAAATTCATGTACGTCTCTCCCTTTCTATATTTTCTTTTTTTGGACAAGATGCTGATGCAAGATTTAGATGTCAGATGTCAACATATAATTTGTTTTCTTCTCAGGGAATTGCACTGATAATCACAGTTCTGCAAATTGTCCATGTACCTAATCTTAAGGTAATGTTTCAAATTTATTTGTTCGATCTCGTTATGTTTTAGACTTGTAGGGACTTTCTTAGGTTTCTTAAATTTGAGCTCTGGAATGTCCAAAATAATCAAATGTGGAATATTTCTGACAAATACTACAATTTCTGGGGAACAGGTTGTTATTGTGACATAATTCTGGTTGGTTTGTGAATCAGGTGGGAACAGTTCTACTCAGTTGTGCCTTCTTATATGACATCTTTTGGGTGTTTGTTTCTAAGAAGTTGTTCCATGAAAGTGTGATGATTGTGGTAAGTAATCCAGCTTATCCAACTCTAGCCCATAAGCTATATCAGAACTAGAAGGTTTAGAATATTAGTATTATTCTAAATTTGAAGGCTAGAAAGTAATACTGAATTACTGATTGCTTGTGTCTATTTTCATAGGTAGCTCGGGGTGATAAAAGTGGAGAGGATGGCATTCCAATGCTACTGAAGATCCCACGAATGTTTGATCCATGGGGTGGTTATAGCATAATAGGATTTGGTGACATCCTCTTACCTGGATTACTGATAGCATTTTCACTCAGGTTAGAACTTTGCAGTCTTCATTTGCAAAATAGACTTCTATTCCTGTCACTGGTCTGTGCATGCAAACTTATCCATTGATGTTCTTACCTTTCTTTTCAGAGAAAATGTCCTTTCATGCTTTTTCAAACATTGTGTTTTCTTTCCATGTTGGACTGTTTTTGTTCAAATATTCAACTGTTTCATAAGGAGATTTTCTATTTGGGATAGTGGCTCTTAAGGGGTTGTTATTCACTTTTTAATCAGAGAAGAGAGAGCTATTTTTTTTACTATTTGAGTAATAAATTGGTAATTAAGAAGACATTTAAATCAAGCATATTTTTGGCAGAAAAATGGTGCTACTATAATATATATAGCATATCAAGAAAAGTAGTGCAATCTCCACTGATGCATTATCTTTGAATATTTCATGTTTCAGGAAGCAAATTAAATCTAACTGGTTGTAAGAATATGAATATCATGTACATTGTCTCACCAAAGGATTGTTGAAATATTGATTTATCCCTTCCTCTCATACTTTTTTGGCCATTGAATTCTCAAATCGTTGCTAATTTATCTGCTTAGAACTCACTTGAGCCACTTGTGGCTACAGGTATGATTGGCTGGCAAACAAGACTCTTCGAGCTGGATATTTCTTGTGGGCAATGTTTGCTTATGGGTTAGGTAAGAGATGGTAAAGAAATCATGTTGGTCCCCAAAACAAAACGAACCATAGTTTTCTTGTAACAGTGACTGAAAAACAGTGTGTTTGTTGATAAATGAATAAAAGAAAACTTCACAAAATTTCCTTCAATTTTGTTGCCATTCCCATCATTTACCTGGGTTTTACAAGTGACAGTTTTCTACTCCTTTCTAACCCATGGCAGGTCTTCTCATTACATACGTGGCACTAAATTTGATGGATGGACATGGTCAACCAGCGCTCCTTTACATTGTCCCTTTTACACTTGGTAATTTTTGTTACTACAAGCAATTTTGTTCTTTCTGTATTTTTTTTTTGGGGGCGTCTGGGTGGGGGGGCAATCCAGGTGGATGAGTTGAAACTTGAAAGCCATGGTCCTGTTACTGTCAGCTGACAAAATATTCACACCCCTTGAAACAGGAACCTTTTTGACCCTGGGAAGAAAGAGGGGTGATCTACGAGTTCTCTGGACAAGAGGAGAACCAGAAAGACCCTGCCCCCATATCCAACTCGAACACCTACACAGTGAAGAGTTGAGCGAAGAAAAGTAAGACCCCGTTTTTGTAATTATATTGTAGAGTTTGTGGTGTGTGGCTTATCACTGAAAACCTACTGTAGCAAGCTAGCACAAATCTTGTTGCCCTTTGAAGCTAGACAGGGCATGTTATCATGTAAAAATAGTATGTCTCATTCCACAGAGGAAAAAGAGAAAGAGTAGTGTGCATTTGATAAGCTTCAAAGAATTGGTTCCGGAAAACACTTTTTATCTTTCAGCCCACCGTCTGCTTCATTTTGCTATAAGCATTTCCATCTGCAATTTTTAGATTGAGAAAAAGCGGAAGATGGAAATGAAAAATAGTGGAATTTGAAGAGAATTAGAGTAAGAAATATGGTTCTTTCTAAATTTTCCATTACTTTCTCATGTGGCTAAGATTAAATAAAATTAAGTAAAGCTAAGGAGGAATGGGATAAGCATGTATAATTCCAGGCTGGCCTGCTGCAGTGCTGAGATTGGGTTCCTTGATTGATAAACTCTCATCCCTAAAATGTATTTTAGAGTAATTTTCTTCTTGATCTTCTGGAATTGGAATGAAGCTTGAAGGGATCAGAATCAGCGTTTTCTGAAATATTCCAAGGGAGTCAACATCAGCAAGAAAGAAACTTTTATTCTGTGGAAGCAAATATCAGTAATATCTTGAAAAGCATGAGGCCAGCTCAACCATAACAGAGCACCAACGTTTGAATTTCAGAGATATGAGTTCCTAAAATGCTTAAAATCAATGATTGGTCCTTTTTTTTTAACCTTCATGGAACAAGATTGCTTCAATAATGTGCACGTGAACTTGAGCTGAAATCATGGAATGGAGGAGAAAACATGTCAAAGCCAGAAACTTCAATGATCAAAATGCATATTCTCATATCAGAATGCATCAATCACATATTAATTGTCACCCTTAATCTTTATCAAAGAAAGAGGTACTATCAAAATTGCCGATTATGGGGGGATTTTGCATGAGAAATTAAAAAAAAAAAAAAAAAAAGAAAGAAAGTTGCGTTTTCATGAAGGGAAGAAGCAAGCCAGTTCATAATATTCCCAAAACACATACTCTATTCTACCAAGGTCTGGCATGATAATATGTTTTGCAGTCAAAGCAACCACTACGTGGTTGCCACGTGTTCCCTAGACACCCACTTGCGACCCTGTTTGTCAAGTGTCAAAGAAAAAGGGGCTGGTTGGTGAGGATGATTAGGTGTCTAATACTACTAGAAAGCTCCTGATTTGAAAGCTTTGGAAACCTTTTCTTCTTTTCGAAATATTTTCTTTTTATTTTACATTATTTTTTCTGTAATGGGTAGTTTGGTTTAAGTTGGCAAGGGCCTTGCCAATTTGGTGGGGGGGTGGAGCGGGGGCGCTAATTGGCTAAGAACCTGCAGGGTGTGGGGCAAAGGCAGCATGTGAGGGTATCCCATGCTTCTGAGTTGTCTAGCATGATAGGTTTGCTCCTTCTCTCATATAAAGTTAAAAGAAGAAAGGGTCACCATGTTGAGGATCTGCCCTCAATTCCTCACCAGCCACCAGGGAAAAAAAAAAAAGATTTGAAATGAAAGGTATGCCACATGTGGTCCACAGTCTAAACTCTATGTTCTGGTTTGTTATCATGCTAGGTCATGGAATATAGTTAAATATAAAAAGATTAAGGATAAGAAAGTTGAGAGTCCATGCCTATCATTTAACAAGACGTGAGCTGTCTGCTCCAGGACACCAGAGTTTGAAGGAATGCGCGCCGTATTATTAAGCCACTACTATGCGAAAGGTGTTGTGTTCTCCACCTTTCGTGATCCTCTCTAATCATGGAAAAGCCGAAACCATTTGCAAAGAACCATACAAATCATATAGAGAAGATTTAGTAAGATTGACCCTTTTCTTTTTTTGTCTGAATATATATATATATATATCTATATATATATATTTACATATTTATTTTAAAAAATATAATAGTAACTTAAATGAAATTTTTTTCTTTTTTTCAGTAGAAAAATTTAGTGAAAATGGAAGTAAATAATTAAAGTTACGCACAACATATATGGGGGTCCCATGTATCATTGCAACTACGAATGGGACCCTGTGCCATGTAAAGTACGATGATGTGCGGTGATTAAGGATGGAACAGTAATTTTCCCTCCCCTGCATTTTCCCACACATAGCCGTTGCTCACCCCCCACGTGGCTGTCACTTTCCCCAACGGTCATCAAACGGTCAATTTTTATCCTCTCTTTGTTCTTACTTTCCCGTTTTCCACCTTATCTTGTGTCTCTCATTTCCGACTTCCCTACAGTTTGAAGCCAAAAAAAATCCCGTCGTGTTGCGTAACTGAAAAAGGAATTGTGGTCTTAGTTTGCAAAATGACTATTCTGTCCCTGTTCCAGTGTTGCTTCACGAGAGGGACATAAATGCTGCCAAAGACAAATCACAACCGTCCAAAGGGTTGAAAGTTCGGTCATAAAGTGCAATTGTTTATTCATTTGGGTGATGTAAGCATTTAACCACCCAATCAAATACTACCTTCACAATCATAGCAGACCAAGACAATTTTTAGTATTTTATTGCCTACCAGGGAATTTCTTTCTCTGATTAGGCTGGTAGGTGCGTAATCGTATGGCCCAAAACAGCTAATCAAGTGAATCGAAATTAAGATAAAAATGAGAATTTCATTTTTTTCTATTAAAAAATTGAAAACACTCTGTAGAGGTAGAAGATAAGGACAAAGGTATAAACCAACAGGAAACCTGTCAGCATCCTCCTGCTCTTTCCAGAACAATCCTTCCAAAACCCTAATATGATAGCCTTAAACAATAATTAAAAACATTAAAACACATTAATTGTTTATTATAATTTAAATAATCCTCCACCATGAAAAAATAAAATTAGATAAAATAAATAAAAAAGAAATTAAGGACCACCCATTTTTGCTTCGGACCAAATAATACAAACCTGACACTACAGTATCCCATCTATAAAGTCACCATATTCTTCAGCTTTCTCTCATCAGCTCTCATTTGCCTTGGGTTTACTCCTGAGAAAGAGAGAAACAAGAAAGAAAAAGCTTCAACCTTTGCTTGTTGAGTGGGTGAAAGAAAAATGGAGGGCAAAGAGGAGGATGTTAAGCTAGGAGCAAACAAGTTCCCAGAGAGGCAACCTATTGGGACATCAGCCCAGACAGACAAGGACTACAAGGAGCCACCACCAGCACCATTATTCGAGCCTGGTGAACTCAAGTCATGGTCTTTTTACAGAGCTGGCATTGCAGAGTTTGTGGCCACTTTCTTGTTCCTTTACATCACCATCTTGACTGTCATGGGTGTGTCTCAGTCTAAGACCAAGTGCAGTACTGTGGGTATTCAAGGCATTGCTTGGGCCTTTGGAGGCATGATCTTTGCTCTTGTCTACTGCACTGCTGGCATTTCAGGTCACCTTCCTTAAACTTGTAATGGATGGTTTGCATATTTTTTGGTTTCTTTAGCTAATTTTTCAAACCCCAAAAAACAGTTTTAGACTTTGGTGTGTTTGGCTAAGTACAGAGTTTGAACTTTTTTCTTTCATATTAAAGCTTAGGCTAACCTAAGTTCTTGAGGGTGCTTTAAAATTCTTTTGTAAAAGATGTTTAATAACCAGATCTGTATTTTTTTGGTAACTTCAGGTGGACACATCAACCCAGCTGTGACCTTTGGGTTGTTACTAGCAAGGAAGCTGTCCCTTACGAGGGCAGTCTTCTACATCATCATGCAGTGCCTTGGTGCCATCTGTGGAGCTGGTGTAGTCAAGGGATTCCAAGGAGACAGCCGATATGAGATGTTGCGTGGTGGAGCTAACGTTGTGAACCATGGCTACACCAAGGGTGATGGTCTTGGTGCTGAGATCATTGGCACTTTTGTTCTTGTCTACACCGTCTTCTCTGCTACTGATGCCAAGAGAAACGCCAGAGACTCTCATGTTCCTGTATGTATTATTATTTCTTCTTGTCCTTTTTGTGCTTTACTTGGCTCTTAATTTAAATGACATAGATTCTCTGCTTTTATTAATCACTATCTTTTGCTTCTCATAACTTGATTTTGCAAGAACTATTATTAATTGTAGTGGATCTAACCATCTGTTTGGGTTCTAGAGATGTCAAGTCCCTTTCAGTGCCTAACCACCATTATAACATATAAATTGGTTTTAAGGTGTGAATAATATATAGTTTTTTGAAGTTTTACCTAGGTTCTACTCCAAACCAAGTTGTTGAGGAGATTTTTTTTAAAAAAATAGAAAAGAAAAAATATTGAGACTGAAGTCCTCTTGTATGAACCCCTTGATGATACCCTCACTCAACTCCATGTGCCCCCTTAGCCCCTCTCCAGTTTATGGAGACCTACATATATGTTAGTTTTATGTTTGTTAGATGCCAAATCTAGCATCATGCTAAATGGCCATCTTAGTCTACCACGATTCTTTGATAAAAGATAAAGAAGTCTGTTGGTACTACAACACAAACATTACTTTTGTCAAAATAGTGGTGAGATAGGCAACATTGTTAGTGGTGGCCATATGTTAGTGATGCTAGAATGATTCTTCCTCTAGAGTTTGTGTTCTGTTATGATATCTTAGAGAGACAACAAATGGGTTTAATGATTAGCAAAAAAAGGGGGATATGTTGGAAATTGGAGAAAACAGAGGAAAGTAGAAAGGGAGAAAAAGTTTGATTTCAATATTCAAGCATTCAAAGTCTAAATAAAAATGATAATAGTAAATATATTCATAGTAAAGTAGCTATGAATACTTACTAATGTTATTTTTGCCTTCTTTGGGTGTTTCGCTATTGAATAAGATAATTCTCTCAGGTTTTCTCTGATTCTGTTCTTTTCTACTTCTCTATTGTCCTCTCCTCACCATGTGTACATAACATTTCTAAATCAAAATATTGGAAAATAAGTGAGATACAGTTTGTGCATTCCGGAGTTAGGTGGGATTTATTGAACAATGTGTCCCGAATCCTTTTTTATGCTGATGTGGCAAGAATTTAGTACTTTGACATTCTTATTTTGCATTTTGTGTGCTTGAAACTAAATACTAGTCACATTATGCTGAAAAAGGATTCGGACTCAATTGTCTAATATCCTCTACTCTCTCGAAGTGTGCATAATTTTAGCAAGTAGAAGGCTTGCTTGACTTTCTAAACCAAAGCACTATAGTTGGGGAGGGCTTTTTTAATGTATTTCTTGCAACCACATTGCAGATTTTGGCTCCCCTTCCCATTGGGTTTGCAGTGTTCTTGGTTCATTTGGCCACCATTCCCATCACTGGAACAGGTATTAACCCAGCCAGGAGCCTTGGAGCTGCCGTCATATACAACAAAGACCACGCATGGGATGACCATGTAAGTATCTTTCTGGCATTTACCATGCCTTTCTCTTTGTTCAGGGGGCTAGAGTTTGTTAAAAAAATTTGGCATTTACCATGCCTTTCTCTTTGTTGAGGTGACTAGAGATTGTTAAAAAAAATTTCTCTGACTGCAGTGGATTTTCTGGGTTGGGCCCTTCATTGGAGCTGCGCTTGCTGCAATTTACCACCAGATAATCATCAGGGCTATTCCTTTCAAGGCCAGAGCCTGAAACGATTAATGATCATCTTGGGTCTCGCATAGTTTCTTTTACATGTTCTTCCTTTTTTGTTGTCGTCTTGCACTTTTCTACCGCGTAATTTGCATTGTGTTAATGGTGTTAATTAATGTGTGTAAATTATCTAGAGTTTTGCTGTATTGAGTTTATTAAACTTGTTAATGAAGGATTCTTTTTATCTTTCTGCTGCAATTCTCCGCAATCTCCTACTGCATATCAATCAAGCAGATCTTATTGCCATTGTTCCTTGGTTTGTTGAATATGAGTGCAAATGATCTTAATTTCACAAATGAACGAATCAATATCTCGGAAGTGATCTCTCACCATCTTCGTCTACCCCATTGACAGTTCTCCAAATGCAGGACATGATATGAAAGGGCCTCAGTGGTGGCCGATGTCAATAAGCCTCCTCGGGTCACTCCCTTGCCTGCTAAATCGAGAGACAATGATGCTGATGGAAAATCATAGCTTGCTAATATATTGCATGCTGGGAACCCAAATTCAGCTTTTCCTGACACTTTAGCCTCATATCGCCTAACGTAGTCAAGGTTTAAATCAATGTAAACAACGATTGATGAGAAATAGAAAATTGTATGTCTAGTTTTCAGTTTCCTTTTCTTGTTATCGAGTCCATGAGAGGGTTTGGTTGTACTGACTTGGGCTTTAGTAATACGTTTGGTTGCTGCAGGAGCCAATAATATGATTGGAAAGTATACTTTCTTTCTCAAGACTACTGTTCTAGGAGGCTCTACACCACATAGCTTAGCTGCTTATAGATTAGGTCTGCCATTGGCTGCAGAGAGTTGGTGCCGACATAAACATAACCAGAGCGCCCAAAGCAAGCTCCAAGGCCTATGGGCTATGGCGTATTGGACGTTAGGTTGGGCTTTACCGATCCCAAGTTGCTGCCTAAGAAAGCCTAGTGACTGTGTTTAGACTTGGTTACCATCCTGTTAAATAACCTAGTTAATCAGTAAAAATAAAAACTTTTCCCTCTTAAGAAGGACTAAACTAAATCGTTTGTTTTATTCCTCCATGAGAAGTTGATAAATTTATTACATTAAAATAACACGTGATAATGTAATCCTATAACATTACTTAATAAAATTAATACATTATTTTTAAAAAATTCTTAAAATACATCATATCATTGAAAATTTATATTAATAAAAAAATCCCTCATAATATTATCTCATTTGACTATTAAAATTAAATTTTTTTTCTATAAAAATTTAAATCTAAACTTTCAAATTAAAAGTATGAAGATTTTTAAGCATTAAAATGTTGGTGGTGGTATAAACCATTAAACCAAAAGCATGGGTCACAATCTCATCATTACAACTGTCTTATCTATTCTCTTATAGCCAAGTCTATTAATTACAACTAATAAAGTTGGGTTAAAAGCTTAAACAAGTCCTAAATCTAAAAATAGAGGCAGGGTCTTAGTGTCACGAGTTTAAAATTTTAATCAAATTTCGTACTACGCTCTAATATGTATTTATAAGATTAGATAAGCTTAAATGATGTTTATTGATAATCAGCTCGAAAACGAAAAGTAAATTAACATAAAAAAAGAAATTTTAAAAAATAAATAAGTATTATTGCTTTAATGAAAAAAATAAAATATCTAAGATCTAAGTACAAAGTGGATTACTTAATTTGACAAACTTAATTTGATATGTACAAGTAAAAGTAAAAATAAAAATATTTAATCTAAACTTTTTTGAAATAAAAAAAAAACTTTATTTTTAAAAAATAGAGAAAATTATGAGGAATAGTCTTTCTTGATAAATACATTTTAAAAATAACCATCAAAATAAATTTAACTGTTTTTAGTTATATTTAGTCATGACTTGACAAAAATACATTTGAAACTATTTCAAATAAATTAAATCATTCATCACAATTTCTCCTCATTTATATTTCTGGTTTTTCTCTCTCACCATCCCACTCTCTCAAATTTTATCGATTTCTCTATTCGACATTCGTCTGATATGTTTTCGATTTCTCTCTCCCTGCATTTTCAAATCTCTATTTCTTGCGCTTTCAAGACACCAAGCAATGATTTTGATGTGTTTGGGTAAGTGGCTATTTGAAAATTTTGATTTTTAGATATTTTGGGTAAAACTAAAATAGTATAAATGATCACAGATGTTTGAAATAACTTTTAATTGAATTAATTCGAGACCTAAATACCAATAAACTCAAAAAATTGAAATTTATAAACCTAGATTTTCAATGAATATTTTTTATTTTTAGTTGAAATAAGTGTTTTAGGTAAGAAAATTTATAATTTGATTTATGAAAATATGTTAAAAACACTTTAATCGGTGCCAAATTATAAAAAAAAAAATGAAGAGAGCTGAGAGGATTTGAAGTTTTTGTTCATAAGTAACAACAACATTTTAGACATTAAAGTGTAACAAAATATTTTTGAATATGACATGTAACAATAATATTTTTTCAACATGACGTGTAACAACAGTATTTTTTTTTCAACCTGACATGTAACAACTTTTTTTAACCATAACGTGTAACATATTTTTGTACATGACGTGTAACAATAATATTTTTTTCAACATGACGTATAACAATTTAATTATGACGTGTCACATATTTTTGTACATGACGTATCACATATTTCTGTATATAATGTGTAACAACCTAATTATGACGTGTGACGTGTAATAACCTAATCATGACGTATAACATATTTTTGTATATGACGTGTAATATTATAACGTATAATTTTATTAAAGATAAATTTATCTAATTTAATTAAAACTAATTAAAATTATAAAAAATATTATTTTTAAAAATTATTTTTAAAAAGCTCCTTAAAATACTTTACTTGCTATCAAAGTGACAGCTAATGAACCCGTGTATGAGGATTGGCTCGACAACCTATACGGGCTAGAGTGACGAAATTGCAAACCCTGGCATTTGGAGCAAGAAAATCAATATCATTCGTAGTTGGCAATCTCGTAAAAAAAAAATAATTTGTTTAGTTGTAGAGTGGGGCCACTCGGCCTCTGATTGTATGATATATCATGATTTCCATTGATCATTTTTTTAAAGAAGTTATCGGTCAAAGCGTCCAGGAGGAGTATATATTGATATGGGCAGCGGCGCAATGAACCACAAATGGCCTTTGGGTTTTTGGCCGAGTAACTGCTAGGCAAGTGAAGTAAAACTAATCTGCAAAAGTAAGCATGTGGATTTTCGGGTGGAAAGGACCATCTGGGTTCTCTGCTTCTTCTACAGCAGAGGAAGTTACTCGAGGGATTGATGGAACTGGTCTCACTGCCATTGTTACAGGTTTTTTTTTTCTTCTTTTTCTTTCTGTTATTTGGGCTCCCTTTTGATCTGGGTTTTTGTCTTGTCTTTCATCTTTGCCGTCTATTTTCTTAATCTAAACTTCTGTCTGGTCGGTTGGATGGTTTTGGGGAAGTCTTGCTTTTTACGGAAAAACCGAGTAGGTGGATCATTTATGTTCAGTTGAGAGGTCCCCCCAATTACACAAATGGAAAGATCAATTGATTATGTGACAAGAAATAATTTTTTACTCTGTTGAGAGAAAAAGAAGTGAACTTTTTTCTGATGAACTTAATCCCCGGTTGTCTGGTTCGCCATAATTAGTGAGCTTGGTGACGATATAATTTTTTTTGGTTGCAAATTTTTGGGTTTTGCCAGTTAAAATTTACAATGATTTATGAGATCTTTCTGGCATATGAGAGTGTGTTAGTCTTTGTTATTTAAAAGAAAACCACTTTCCCGAAAGAAAAGAAAAGAAAAGAAAAGAAAAGAAAACCCTCAACTTCTTGCTTGACATAACGCGTTTAAATTTATAAGACGAGACCCATACTGTGGGTCTTTTCAAACTTTTCATGTACTTCTCTTAGTTACATATCCAAGTGCTCATGTCAGTTCAAATTTCAGGAGCATCAAGTGGTATTGGTGTAGAGACAACACGTGTTCTTGCATTGCGTGGTGTCCATGTGGTTATGGCAGTAAGGAATGTGGATGCTGGTAGGAATGTCAAAGAAGCAATACTCAAAGAATTACCTGGTGCTACGATTGATGTGATGGAATTAGATCTGAGCTCATTGGCATCAGTAAGGAAATTTGCATCAGAATATCAGTCCTCAAGTCTTCCCTTAAATCTCCTCATGTAAGAACTATAAACTGCTGCAAGTTGAATTACTTATGATTTTTTTCTTCTAATTTCTGACACGTGCATGTGGATATGTGCTTTTATGTGCAGTTGTATATGAATTAACTAATATTCTTTTGTGCTTACGATTGCAGTTGTTATTGCTGTTTTCTTGTTACTTTATCAATTAGTATTTCAGTCTGCTTGTACATGAACTTTAGTAAAACTTTTGATGAGAGGACTAATACTCTCTTTCTTTGCTTGAAAGCAACAATGCAGGGGTTATGGCAACTCCTTTCATGTTATCCCATGACAACATAGAACTGCAGTTTGCGACGAATCATTTAGGTTAGTATATTTCATATAAGTTTGTCTATAAGTAGTGTGTTGACAAGGTGTAAATTATTTTGATACACTTGGATTGAAAGATCGCCATGAACTGTACCTGAATCTCAAATCTAATGAGATATAGTAGCTATTTTGCAGGTCATTTTCTTTTAACAAATCTTTTGTTGGAGACTATGAAAAACACAGCACGGGAAAGCAGCAGAGAAGGAAGGATTGTAAATTTATCTTCAGAAGGTCACCGGATTGTGTATCGTGAAGGAATTCGTTTCGATAAAATCAATGATGAATCAGGGTAAAATTGACGATAGGCTTTCACCAACTTGCTCCTTTCTGGGATGCAGAATCATGGATGAATAAGTTTGTTTTTTGGTTCCAAGATATTTATAAAATGCTTGATCATTTCTTTCTCATTTTGCTCACCAATTTACAGATACTTTAGTTGGCTTGCTTATGGGCAGTCAAAGCTTTCGAACATATTGCATGCTAAGGAGCTTGCTAGGCGCCTGAAGGTACACAATATGGTCAATTTGTGTTTGATGTACAATTTATACAATCCAAACTGAGCATTTCACAATTCTTGAATCTCGTGTCACTTAAATCACTTAATGTATTATGCAGATGCTAACATGTTGACACTAAGAAAATTGTATCTCATTATGAATTTTCTTTGTCGGCTAATTGTTCTGCCAAATTCTATTGAAAATAATTGGTCTATTGGTCAGCCGCTAGTGGTTTGAATTCGAAGTATCTGTCTCTCTATGTGTCTGAAATGGCTTTTCTTGCTGTGATTTGTTAATGTGCCTAGTGGGATCTAATCTATGAATGTTTTTCCTTTTGTTTTGATATAACTAGGAAGAAGGGGTGGAGATTACTGCAAATTCAGTTCATCCGGGAGCAATTATGACCAATCTTATGCGCCACCATGGTTTTATTAACAGTAATCCTTTGACTTATTTAAGATTTAGTTGATTTTTGACTTCTGAAGATAGTTTCGGTATATTGGAAATTCAAAACAAGTTAGATACGTCTCTTTGACTTAACCATGACATAAAATCTCTTCTAATTTAGGATCATCACTTTGGACCTATAGAAAGTCCTTAGCAGCTATTAATATTACTGTATTTATGGTTAATATAATTTTGTCGTACTATGTTACCAGCTATATCTCACACAATGCAGAATGAGATAGGAAAATATAATTTAGTAAGGACAAGATTAGTTGCTCAACTGTAATAATTTTACTTGACAGTGCTGATTACAATCTAGTAATAGGAAGTCCAATAATGTAGTGATGCTTCATTCACCATCTTGTCTAAACCCTAGTATCAAACTGCTTGAGGTTGACTTGTGTCAACTTTGGCTTTAGATTACTGATACGATATATTGCCTTGATGCAGGCATTGGCCATATGCTTGGCAAATATTTCCTAAAAAATATTCCACAGGTATTCATTATGAATTGTGATAAGATTCATTATGATAAACAGTACTCTCCCTGCCACACGGCTCAGCTGCTTATTTGTTTTCCTCTGTGTGGTTGTAGGGAGCTGCCACTACATGCTACGTGGCCTTACATCCACAAGTTAAAGGTGTTAGCGGAGAATATTTTATGGACAGCAACATAGGCAATCCAAGCTCTAAGGCTAAAGACGCAGACTTGGCAAAAAGGCTATGGGACTTCAGCTTGACCTTGACCAATACCAAGTAGTTGGTTGAGAAGGCCTTTCGAAGAGGAGTCATGCTGCTTTCTCGCTTGATTGCTTGATCTATGAGTCGAAATTATATGATTAGACTTGGGGTTATAGAAGTTTGCAGTTTAATGCCTGTACTCTTAAACCGAAACTGTGAAAAACGACAATATGTCATATTATGCAATGGGCTATGGATTGATCTATCTGAAAATGATGAGATTGTAGTAGTTTCAACAACTAGTTCTTATTCATGATTTGACTACATGAATCTGAAAACTAGTCCTTATTTTAGGTTGTGGCCGGTATAGCAGAATTTTGAGGAAAGAAAGAGATCCCGTCCAAAGAAGGTAAACCGGTGGCTAGGAAGTGTTTCTGGTACTAGAAAAGTATAGCAAGATTTGAAGAACCGTGGTAAACTACTATAAAAATCATGACCCGTGTTCTCTGTTTACTGCTGCTTTAGTACATTTAAGTTTTGATCCAGCGGAAATGACAGGTATATGTAGTTTTGATCACCACATGGCTTTTGTTACAATGCAATGACCAGGTTTATAGTTAAGCAAGCATTCTTCACTTCCTAATTGTGGCTAAGAAGGGATCCCCAGCATAGCGTCCCACCCGATGGTTGGCTAACAATGCAATGGTTCTGAGGTACATTTTGACTCACTGGGTGGTTCGTTTGATAGAATGTGGTGGCAACCTACCAACCTTCCCTCTTGATCATCAATTTACCATGTCAATCATGGGGTAAATTACGAGGATTAATGGTACGTTTGGTTGGCGGAATAGACAGGAATGGAATAGAATAGTTATTATGTGGGAATAGAATGAGGTGGGAATAGAATAGAATAGTTATTACTTAGTTTGGTATGACAAAAGGAATAGAACAGGAATAATTATTATGACTTATTGTAGTGTTTGATTGGTAACAATAATTTTGGAATAAGAAAGGAATAGAAAATAAAAAGACAAAAACACCTTTTATTATTTATGTGACATTTTATTTTTATTAGATTTTTAAAATATTAATAATCTAGAATTTAATTAAAATATTAATAATAAATCATTTAAATATTAACATTTATTTAATTTAAATATTATTATGATTAATTTTTATTTATTTTATTTTTTTAAAATATTAATAATTGATAATTTATTTAAATATTAAAATTTGATAATTTTAATATTAATATTTATTTATTTTTTAAAATATTAATATTTTATTTAATTTAAATATTATGATGATCAATTATTTTATTTTATTTTATTTTTGAAAATTAATAATTGATTATTTATTTAAAATATTAATAATAGATAATTTAAATATTAATATTTATAATTTA
>NC_030852.1:34218567-34221448 GCF_000208745.1 Theobroma cacao
AATTATTTTATTTTTATTTATTTTGAAAAATTAATAATTGATTATTTATTTAAAATATTAATAATTGATAATTTAATATTAATATTTTATTTATTTAAAATTTTATTATGATTATTTTTTATTTTATTTTATTTTTAATATTAATAATTGGTAATTTAATTTACAATTTAAATATTATTATGATTTAATTATTAATATTTTTTATCTAATTTAAATGATATTATGGTTTATTTATTTTAATTTATTTTATTTTTAAATAGGAATAATTTATAATTTATTTATTAATAATTGATAATTAAAATATTAATATTTTATTTATAATTTAATATTAATATTTTATTAAAAATTGGAATCAAGTGAGAGAAAGAGGAGAGAGAGAAAAATAATATTTTACACAAATGAAGTTGTAATTTTTCAAACTTGTAAGAGGTATTTTTGTCTTTATTAATTTTTAAATTTATTCTTCAACCATGAAATAGCTAATACCATGGGGGAGGGTGGTATTAGCTATTCCTTGGTTTTGAAAGATTTTGAATAATAGCCATTCCTATGGAATAGCTATTCCTTGGATCATTTTTCAACCAAACAAAGGAATAAAAATTCCTTGGGAATAAAGGGGGAATGGCTTAGCCATTCCCCCAACCAAACATGCTATAAGTACTCAAAGCCGGATACTAATCTATTGGGATTTTGGACAAATTGAACCTTAAGCAACAAGGAAGATATCCAGGCAAGACTATCGATTTTTCCAACATTTTAATGTCCTTAAAATGTACAACATAGTTCATTTCCCAAGGTTGGCAAGTAAATACAAGTCAAATTAGAATTTATAAATTTGCTGCCAGTATGATAATAGATACATCAATATCAGCAGCCACAATAAGTTTTTTGGCTGAGCTGCTACAGCTGATGGAAAAAAATTTTACCAGAACCAGTCTCAGCAAATTTCGCAAGCCATCTTGACAAGCCTAGATTCGGTTTTGGTTCCCCACCTTCTGTACAAAACTTTTTTTAACCCCCACCACTGTCCTTCCACCTGTAAAAATATGTAGAGGGAGGGAAAAAATTGGAAAGAATAGCTCTTCTAACTATGTGTTTCTTAGGTGTAATAAAATGTACAATTCTCTTTACACTAGCAGATACGTTCATTGCCGGGAACTGCTTTAACTCAATCTCCAGAGGTGAGCTTGGTTTTGAATTTCTGTCTTCACATTGCGCAGAATACTGGAAAGTGACGCAAATTGTCTATGATGGTGAAATATGTACCAGCAAGGTGAAGAGTCTCAGTCACTGACACAAATTTGAAAATTTTATGAGTGCAGCTAACATCCAGCCTCCAACAACCTCTTGCATGCTGGTCGTTGCTTCCTGTAAAAATTGAAAACCAAGCAAAGAGACCATTCCAACGTCATATTATCTCCTTTCTGCCATTCAGACTTCCAGAACTAAGCATATATTATCTGTGTGGAAGTTGGAACCTGTGACCTTAATATCGATGACAGAAACAAGACTAGAGCACCCAAGAGCATCTAAAATGCCTGGACGCCCTCCCTGACAGAGGATTATGTAGCAAACTAGATTCCACCATTATGACGAAGCATTGATGAACTTGGGCTCAGGTCCAGTGATGGTTTAAACTTCACATGGTCCCTCAAGAGTTGCTGAGACACATGATCAGCCAAGACTGGCTGTCCATCATAAAGTTCCCTATGATCCCCATGGCCAGGCCGTCCATACTGTTTTCCAAAAGCACCAGTATCAGATGAAATCATTTCTTGGAAAACATTAGAGGCTTGTGAAATCCCTCGAAACAGGTCAGGCTTGGGTTCTTGATAAGGGTTGCTAGCATTCCCATAGTAACTATTTTGGGACCTTGGGATTATTCCAGTACCATCATGCAAGTAGGTGATTGGCAGTTTTGGGTGATGAAATGGAATGGCAACACTACCACCACTAAGAGGAGTGGATGAACCAGAAACAGTATGAGGGCTAGATATGGGAGAGGGGGACATCCTTCCACTCATATGTTGCGGTGACCTTGGATGTAGTAGAGGACTGCCAATGGGAGAAACAGGGCATGACACGTTCCTAGGTGTATGAGCATCACTGGAATAGAGTAGAAATAAGTAAATAAAGAAAATCATGATAAGACAAAAGATAATGAATATTTCTAGATCAGGGCAACTATGCTTGACACATAAAAAACTTGGTTGCAGGCTTATTTTCTACATAGAATCAGACCTTGCAAGACATCCAGCAGCTTTCCAGCTAATGGCTTTATTTCTTTCTATAATGCAATCATAAAAGCATATAAAATTCGATACTGCAGGGGACAAAGGTGTTTAGACCAAGACAAATTGGCAGAAAAAGACCTTAGTTACATGTGAACATTCTACAGCAACTGAGATGACATGTATCATAATGATAAAAGTATCAACTCACATTTAGGTTAAAAGAAAGTGTTCTAAATATTGACTGGACACAGACCCATCTATGACTATTGTCATGCAATTTCATGCCACTCTCATGGAAGTGAACTGGAAAAGCGGTTTCTTATGTTCGCTTCCCTTAGAGGCCAACAACATTATTGTCCTCTGTTCCAAGCAGAATGAGAAAATTCATATTACATGTCAGAATTTTTGCTAATCCTCTTAGAAAATTTGCTATTTTAAGCTGCAAATCTGCCGAAGGCGCTCTATCAACTCAAGTTTGTATACAGCATAACCAGTCATATGCACATTAACCATCATCAGTGCACATTTAAACATGCATGTCTAGGCTGCACATAAAAGTAGCAGTGGGTGCGTGTGAATGTTAGCATCCATGTTTGAGAGAGAGAGAGAGAGAGAGAGAGAGAGAGAGAGAGAGAGAGAGAGACGAC